>NC_092865.1:19871985-19887583 GCF_032062135.1 Pyxicephalus adspersus | reverse complement strand
ATTTGCCGGCTGAAGAGCGGAGGTAGAAGGCGCCACCCAAGGATGAGATCCCTTGAGCAGGACGCCGGGGGATGCGATGGGTCAGGGTAAGTGTGTGTTTTTTTTTAATTTTTTTTATTGTTTTCAGCCAATAACGAGTGTGGTTTAGGGTTACCGCTTTTTGTGTGTATTTTTTGCCCCGAGCCACACTCGGGAATTCAGCCAGGGGGGTTAAGGTTCATACAGACTTGTGGGGGTATTATGACCTATAGACAGGAGTGCTGCCCAATGTTCTGGTTTTGTGGGGATTATGGTGATATAGCTATAGCTATAGTTGAATGATGACACCATTTTGCACCGACTTTACCAGTTTTTGCCAAATAATTATTTAAAACACAAAAAGAAAGTAGTGACTAATGAGAAAGGGGGTTTGTTCATTTCCTAGCGTACAGCTGTTTATGATTCCTCTTAACAGACCCTTGTTTTTACATTTAGTAGCCTATACCTTAAGCTTACTATTACCTTAACATTGCAGTTCAATGTTTAATTGTCCAACATCCTTGGCCCCCCCAGGAGGGTACAAAGTTCAGGAAAATTTTGGATCTGTGTTTTAATAAAAGGACATTTTGTTTCTGCCCACAGCTGAAGGAAATCTTCCGGAAACAACTTGAAAAAGCAGAGCAGGAAATTAAGAAGACCACTGCTATCATTGCAGAGTACAAACAGGTAAGTTGATACAGAGAAGCTTTACATCCCACAGATGTTATTACATGAGCATAAAGTAATAACAAAATGCAGGGATTTCTGTTAAGTGTTGGAATGGCAGTCTGGGTTTAGTCCATCTCCTCGTGCTTTTATTCTGGGTCTGCAGCTCAAATTAGTGAAGCGAGAGGCTCAGCATTTGTAGGATAAAAGATCTGCAATAGCCTCCTGATTTATCTTTGCCCTCAATATTTGTTGCCAAGATGTGCAAAGTCCCATATAAAGGGGAAACTTATGGCCCTTTGCCTCTGGTAAGTCTAAGCCTAATGTTGGTTGAGAATCAATAGCAGCAGTGCTGGGACAAGGCCTTTTGCTACGTAAAGAGGAAGTAAACCCAAAACAAAACAAAAAAAAAATCACACTTGCCTTCAATCCCGCAGATCAGTCGAGAGGGAGGTTCCTTCCATCTGGTCCCATGTCAGCCCGGCACAAAGAGAGCACCAGGTGCCACCAATTTCCTGGTTCCTGGCCCCAACTTCCTGGTTCTTCCTCCTATTTCACCGCGCATGCGTGAGATCTGCAATTTTTTTCCCTATTGATGAAGGAGCAGCCAAGAGCCTCACGGGATGAGTGACACAGCTCTGCGCTCCCATTCATACTGCCAGGGCGATCAAGAATTAGGGGCTGCACTTTTTTTATTTTCTTTTTTGCACTTTAAAAAAAAAAAAAAACACAAACAAACTCTTTACTTAAATAAAAGGGTTGTCTACCCTTTTATGTAAAGTGAAAATTCTGAGTTTAGGTATGCTTTAAGGTCCATAGTGTGCTCTTGTCTTGGGCAGCATAGGGTTGTAGGTCCTGATATTTTTGCACCCTCTTTTTAGTAAAGCACCCAAGGCAGGCAGCATTTCTGCCTACAGCTTCACCCAGGTAGCAGTGCAGACTGCCATGGCACATCACACGAATAGCTTACATTGAAACACATGCTGCGGCTTATTAGGTCCTAATAAACAGTTTCTTATATCATCTCACTTCTAGATATGTTCCCAGCTGAGCACACGATTGGAGAAACAACAGACAGCAAGCCGGGAGGAACTGGAGATCCTCAAGGTGAGAAACAGACACAAATGTAAACTTCCAGTGTATGGCATCACAGCAAGAGGCTTTCAGTATAATAAACTGATTTACATCTATTTTGTTTAATGTTTTTAGGCCAAGGTAATGTCCTGCAGTCACTGCAGTGAGATCTTCAGCAAGGAGGGCTCAGCGCAGAGCTCCAGCAAAGACAAGTCAGGCGACAGCGGAGATGACGAGAAGAACTCTCTGATGAAACATTTGCGGGAGATGGAGCTGGAACTGGCACAGACTAAACTGCAACTTGTGGAGGCCAAGTGCAAGATACAGGTACATAGCAAAAAATGTCACTGTAATTTACTAAGGATACATATATAGTATATTGTCTGCTGTAATAGCATCTGTTTTGTTTGTATAATTTATTATCTTACATGATCATTAAAAAAAAAAAAAAAAAAAAAAACACCTTTACTCCTAGATGGGGGCAATGGCTTAGCCAAATGGTAGGTTGTTCTGACAGGAAAAGATATCACACTGAGGGTATTAGAGGTTGCTCTTAAGTATCGGAAAACATTTTCAGGAGTCTGCACTTTGTACTTGCAGAAGCTTTCAGGGTAAAGAATTTAAAAGAAAAGCATGCTGACTTTTTTCGCACATTGGCGAGACCATTCCAGTGAATTGTCAGCCCTGACATAAAGCCTGCAAACCTGAGATCGCTGCAGTGATGTACAATCACATAACTCATTTTTATACTCATGCATCAGCCAAGAACAGATTATTAGGTTTGTGTAGAGTGACTGAAAATGAAAATACAATTGCAGTGAATGCTAAATTCTGACCTCTCACCTCTCTCTCCCTCTGTAGGAGTTGGAACATCAGCGAGGAGCGCTGCTCAGCGAGATCCAAGCTGCCAAAAACTCCTGGTTTAGCAAAACCCTGAACTCTATTAAAACTGCCACAGGGACCCAGCCCACCGCACAGTCTCCACAGGGAGCTCAGGCTTCCAGCCCAGTTCTGCAGGCCCCCAAGGAGAGCACATAACACCAGGGGCGAGAACACAACAAGAGCACAAGACGACCAAACAGGAAGCAGAGAATCGCGAGCAAAGGAGTATCAATGCCTCCTGGGAGGATGGAAGTCACATGACTCTCTTCCATCACCGATGTGCCCAGACAGCTTCTAATCTCCATGCCACGGTCTACTTCTGCCTCCTCCAACTGAACTTTACATTTGGGCTGCTGCCACTTTTTACACTTTATTTCTTTTAAAGGACTTGTACTATTTTAGTATAAGAAGGGCCCTAGGCCCAAAGCCAGTGGCTGACCTGAGAAATGTTGCCAGGCTTAGAGCCCTGGCTGCCCGATTCATGTGTGTGTTTTGTATGTATAAAATATGTTGGCGTGAAAATACAAATGTTTATAGAAATACATATTTACATATTTGATCAAAAAAAAGTTTTGACATATTGCTGCCTAAAAAAAGTGCTAATTTTTTTTTTTATTATTATTCTCATCATTTGTCAATGAGATTTCTGTCCTGGGACTTGCAGTGTTGTATTGTATGCAACCTGACAATTTATTAATCCATCACAATATTATCAGTAATAAAAGTCATTGCTACAGCCTGTGTTAGACTCTTACTATGGAATGGCCTAATACAAAACAACTGAACGGCTCCACTGACCGCAGCAAAAAAACAAGCAATGGACGCAGGCTTGACTACGGGTCCCATCAGCTCTGCAAGAACAAAGGAAAACAAATGGCTGCACAGCAAAACATTACTGGGCCCAGGTAAACCAAGCTGATTGACCAAGCTCCAGAGGGGGAGGGCAAAATGTGTTTTAGTGCTCACCTTTGGTTCACCTGGAAGCCAAAATGTTTTCGACCTGACTACAGATTCACAGTGTTCAGTCTCTATTTGTGCCCCCTATACAAAAAGGTATTTATTTACCATGTTGTAGATACACATAAATGTCTGTTTGTATAGGCTGACACACACATTTCATGCATGAACATTGCCTAAAGCAGTTTTTCTCAACTTTTTTTTTTTTTTTTAACATGGGGAAACCCTTAAAATAACTTTCAGGTCTTCAGGGAACTTCTGCTATAAATATTATACTCAGTTCATTAGCGTTATAAGAGGAATTATTCCAAATCATATTACTAGCCAGGGGGGAGGCTGACACCCTTACAGACAGACATTGGTATCTATTAAACTGACCTGAGCGGTACAAACTGCTGAAAGTCTCTGGAGAAACCCTGGTTGGGAAACACGGACTTAAAAAAGAAGTATTCAAAAGAAGCAACATTTGCATGGCATTGGTTGACTGTGAATTAACAAACTTCTAGTCCGTTGTATAGTTATAGTCAGACAGTTCTATGTTAGCCAACAGATGCTGTATGACTCATGGATTAAAATGTTTACATGGTTTTATTATATATACATCTCAGACAAAATATGTAAAATCAAAGTATAATAATAATAATAAGAAAGGTGCTGCCAAGTTCAGTACATTGGATCATTAGAAATGCTGCATGTAAACCCAAAATCTTTGTTATTTGTAGCTACAATATTCTCAGTTTTATGAAATGGAAACATGAAAATGATCTGACTGAGACGCACCATAGGCGTTCATACATAAATCAGTAACCGTAAACTCGACATATGATTCCCCATATTATAAAATAACAAAGTGCTCATCTTTTACCATACCTGAGAGAAGGCACTACAGGAGGGAGGTGACCACGTCACAGTTAGAAAACACCAGATTTTCTATAGCTGAGTTAGTGATATCAGCAAGATGTAACAAATATCCAGCTTGACTCATGTTAGCGGAAATACGATTTCCTAACTCTGCTATTACTATTGTACAATGATTGTATCCCGGGAGGAAGATAACAAAGCTCCTCTGTAGTACTACATAGACCATGGGTATCAATACTCCATCATCACTTATCTGTAACCTGGATGTGATAAGGCTGCAGCTCTTCAGGGGAAACGTAATCTGGGGCACTGCTCATCAAGTCATGACCCCGTAATGATTTTGGAAAGGCAATTACATCACGTATGCTTGGTGCTCCAACTATAATGGAAATCAGACGGTCCAGTCCTAGAAATAAAAAAAACAAAAAAAAAAAAAAAACACAGGTAAATAAAACCTGTGCACTAAAGTAGAACAGTGCACAATATAATCCAGAAAGAAGCTGTAACCCTTCTCCATGGGAAAAAATAGGGAATCTGACAGCTCAAACATTCTCTGGTGGTAATCAATTCCTACAATTTTATCACATGGACCTGGAAGATTCCTATGAGGAAAACCTTGAGGGAATGTCTGATAGAGCCTTAGGTGGACAATCACACACTAATATGCAAAAATTGGTTTGTTAGACCCCAGTTTATCCTCATTTCATGTATGCAAATGCTCCAAAGCTTCTGTGCAGTGTCACGGTGTGACCATTTGTGCGAGTTAAACCTCTCTACTAAGCACTTATCCAACCCCAGCTACCCTAGGAGAGGTATGGTTGTAAAAAAATTTACAGCCAGGACTAAAGCACACAGATAACTGCACAAAACCGCACTGCCTGTCTTCAGTGTGGGAATACACTTTGTTGTTGGCTGAAACACATTTGTAGACAGAGCTATAGGCGTTCTCTATCTACCCCTCAAAGATCTCTAGAACATTCTGTAGTTTAAGATAAGAAGTATGAGACATAAACAGACTCTGACAACATGTAAGTGAGCACATGACAGCTCTAATTTTCTGACAGTGTCAGCAGGTGTGTTTTGCATAGACCAAGCAGATACAAATAAAAGGTTTCCAGGGATTTATGTAAAAGGCCAAAAAAATTGTTTGTGTTTCCCTCTTAATGTAAAGACATGTGAGGAGTACTGGATTAAACAAACTCTGATAATTTTAGGTTTCTGCTCCATTAACTACATAAAATACCATTCAAAATGCAAAACATGAATTGAGCCACCTACCTAGTGCAATTCCACCATGAGGCGGTGCTCCCGACTCCAGAGCCTCCAGGAGATGAGAGAGAAGACCAACATCCTCCTGCAGAGACACACAGGGCTTAAAGTGGACCTACAGTACACTCAGGCAACTTAATCATTAAAACAGTGTGAGCTAACTATGAATTATATAGCACTGACAGCTGGTATTTGGCTGTTTTTTACCTCTAGACCCACATTTCACCCATAGCATAGTACTGCAATAAAGCTGCCATAATTGTGGAGGCCTGATAACACCAGCAATCAAAAACAATGTGAAGCTAAAGAAACACACAATATCCAGGCTCTATTAGGGCCTGGATCAACAAGCTTCCATTCACATTAGGTCTTGTTTTGATAGTGTTACATTTACTACTCACCTTTAGAACATTTTGGAGGACCCATCGCTGCAGTTCTGCATTGTGAATGCGGATTGAGCCACCTCCTATTTCATTGCCATTTAAAACCAGGTCATAGTGCTGGCTGCGAACCTGGAGGAGTAAATTATACATAAAAAGTTATAAATTATATTATGGATATTCCCATAAAATAATGGTAACAAAACATTTCTCCAGTACTAAGCAGAACATCCTGCTGGCACTATATGCATGTGTTGTAACTTTTAGGTTTCTTTACTGCTATGTGCAGTGCATTGCACCTCACAGAGTGTAATATGAAAAAGCATTAGAAGTTGCATAGGAAGCTACAGCTGATGTTATTACTATAGATATTACATTGTTGCACACATTTCTGTCCATTTTTGTTCCCTGCCCCATTTATAGTAATGAATAGGGTCAGTGTCACATCGGATAGCAATGCAGGTGGCTGTGCTTTCACTATAATGAATGGCAATGCATATCTGTTATTGTGTGCATAAATCCTTAACAAGGTAATAAAAACCTAATTTTTCATGTTTTTTTTTTTTAATGTTACTTTTCTGTTTAAATCTTCATGACAGAATGACTATGCAGCACCAATGAAGGTACTCCTAAACAAGCCATTCAATGTACATTTGCGTTTAGTAAGGTTAGTTAAAGCATACCTAAGTTCTGAATTATTTATTTATTTATTTTTAAATGGGGCGCAGCACCGCCCCCTTAATTCTCAATTGCCTAGGCATGTCACGCATCCCAAGAGGCTCTTGGTTGCTACTTCTGTGCATGCCTGAGCATCTTGGGCATGCCCAGAAGGAGCCCTTTCATCAAAAGGGAAAGAAATTGCAAGGTTTTCTCCCAATCGATGTCCCTGATCTCATGCCTTGGTCAGTTGACATAGATAGAAGAACCCAGAAAGGAGAGAGGAGAAGATGGTGGCGCCTGGTGTGCAAGCCCGAAGATGGATACCGGGTCAACGCGGGACCTGATGGAAGAAACCTCCAGACGGATCGACTGCTCTGCGGGATTGAAGGTAAGTGTGAGTTGTTTTGGGTAGTTTTGGGTTTACTTCCTCTAGATATAGGTACATTTCAAGATAAAATAGATTGATAGCAAGTCTAAAAGCTTGTGTATCAGGAGAGAGATGACAGTCTGTAAATAGAGGGATAGGACAATACCCCATGTCTGGTGGTTCCACAAGTTAGTTGCTCCTTAACATTCAGAAATGATCATTGATCGTACCGATATCCATCTGCATAAAGGTCACCAGAAGGTAAACAGTGACAAACCATTGTAAGGGAAAGGCAAGTTGCACACCACTGTAATTTTAATAATAATATTATTTCATTTCGAAAGACATAACATCACCGCATTCAATAAAAGCCAGCTCTGGGGGCCCCCATGTCACACCGGTAGTATTAGTAGTACCTTGGCTGGTTCATTATACAGAAGGTCCATGTCCTCTGGGTGAGGGGCTGTGAATGGATGATGAGCGGATTCCAGCTCTTCTACATTGTCTTCTTTAGGGAGAAAGAGTGGAAAATCCACAACCCATAAGACATGGAAAACACTGGGGTCACGGAGAGACACCCCACAACCCTCTAGGTGTGAAGCTACACCTAGTCGCAGCCTTCCTAAAGCGGGGCACTAGAGGAAGAAAACAGACAATATAATACTAGAAGGTTATGAGTACAACAATAAAAATGCTAATACATTTTATTTAAACTCCAGATAAACACATAAATTATAAATAAATATTAAAATGTATGCAAAAAAGTTGTAGTGCCTACAACTTGTCATTGAAGAATTCTTAAAATCAAAATATCCAAAAACAGGATATAACAGTTTAGGATCTTTGTATAGGCTACCCATAGTTAAACACAGGTCTGGGACCCAACTTCAGCCCATGAATGATAGGAGAAGCAGCACATTGATAAGGGTCCTCTCATCAATATATTTTCACAGACACTCCCGGCAAATCAATGAAGCCCTGCAGGCCTAAAGTTCCAATTCTCCCTCCTTTTATCCAAATGCTGCTCCGTAGCAATGATAGGAAGATACAGGAGAGACAAGTTTAGGGTTGAAACACACTTTCTCCCAAGGCATAGGCGGGTGGGCAACCCCTGTATTGTGACCCAACTGTTCAGCAACCACCCAAAAACAGCCGGGTGGTTATTTAAAAAAAAGTGGCGTGTGGTGCGCCCGGCTAAAAGGGGCTGGGGAGAACACTGCATAAGAGGAAACACTTAACACAAAAAATTTCAACCATGTAGGTCCATTACTAAAGATGAGGAATGATGCAAGAGTTAATTTAGTCCCAGCAACAATCAAGAAGGTAAGTTTGTGTTAATGCCTGTCACTTCTGCAAAAAAGGTCCTGCCCCATTGCAAATTTTCAAAGCTGAACTTCCTGTAGACATGCAGAGCCCATGACAAAGGTTTCTGTATCTTATGGGAACACACAGCTTGTGCTATGTAACATTAATGACAAGTCCTCTTTAAAGAAAGGCCATGAGATAAGAGGTCCAATACTCACCACAGTGCTATGCTGCCCTATAGCCACCAGGAGGAGATCTTCAGCTTCTGCTCCAGTGGCATCAGCGAGATCATTCTTCTGCTCTTCACTCAGATGTTTGGCAAGAGGCGACTTCCAGGAGCCATCCGACTTCACAGCGATTGCCAAAACTTCCTGTTTTTAACAAATCCTGATATAACTACAAGCAAGCTTTAGTAAACACATAACTGCACGCAGCAAGAACGTCAACTGTCAGCTGAAATAACACAAACAGTTGTAAGACTTTTACCTCGTTTGGTTTCAATGCATCTTGAATTTGGATTCAAACATTTTTTATTTTTTACATTATTTGGGCTTTACTCTCATTCTGATGGAGTCATCACTCTAGTTGAGGTTTGAGAATATAAACCTTACAAGGCGATGTTTTAGGGGTAGATTTTTTAGGTTGGGCACAAACATTCTATTGCCACTGGGGTTAGATTAGTGGACTGGTTGCAGGGGAAGGCTGTCATCACCACGTCAGGTATATATCTGGCATTTCTATGTCCTGACAGCCTCCCTATGACACTTAACTGGCAACAAATCAGCTTCTGTAGGGTATATCAGAGGTGAGGGGGGATAAGCAGGGTGGTTCAAAAAGTGGTAGACAAGATGCTGAAATGGGAGTTGTATGGGTAAACCATGGTAATTATTAAAGGAGAGGGGGGGATTATAAAAGTAAGCAGCGATGGAGGGGGTTAAAGTTGTGTGCAAAGGAATCAGAAGTATTTAAGATGGTGCAGACATGACAAATAGACAAGAGGTGCACAGGTAAGTGGTGGTGGTGGGACTTGGAAGAGTATGGTTCAACCCTGTGTATTTTGTACAATTTGAATATTGGCCAACTAGTTTTAATATTCACTACAGGTAGTCCGCGAGTTAAATAGGAGATAGGGACTGTAGGATTGTTCTTAAGTTGAATTTGTATGTAAGTCGGAACAGGTACATTATTTTAATAAATGCAAATGGGACAGATGTTTGTCTCAGCATTATTAGGCAGCATGGTGTCAGTTATTGTATAAAATTCTCACTGTCAGCTAATCACAAAGAAAAAAAAATCTTTATGGAGCCTAGACATTCATTACCTACTGAAGCAAGCTGTGCTTTGATATACAAAAAGAAACAGCTAACTAAATAAAGAGTTACAAGAAGCTGCAGAAAGAGCTCACCCCCCTAAGATCACCCACAACCTCAGTTGTGTTTAGCAAAAGATTTTTTCTGCAAGTCATGCAAACGGCCCCCTTCAAGCCTCCATTCTGCACACAGTAAGCAGGAAAGCCCCGTTCAGATCTAGGAGGCATCTGTATCTCGGATGTCCTTAACCCAGAGACTACTTGTAATCTAGTTGATGAATGGTCCTTATACAAGAAGCTTGGGGGCAAGGGATTTCTCTTACCTGTCCAAACTGCTCTTTGATCATCTGCACCATTGAATCCAGAATTTTACCCTTAATATGTTTCTAAGAAAAAAAAAAAAAAAGAACAGTACATGAAAGCATCATCATTTACAAAAGACCTCCAGCCTAAGCAAAAAAGCTTCTAATAATGTCTAATGGCGATTCAATATTTATAACTAAAAAAAATTCTGTTTATAATTCTGAAAACAAAGACTGCAAATAGGAAGATCTCCTAAACCAAAAAAATAAGTATATGAAGTGTTCTTTTTAGCAGGCGAGTTGAAAAGACGTGAAAGTGAACGGCGCCGACAAGTGATCTTAAAAAATGGTGAAAAAAGGAACCTCTCAGGTATAATGGAACTGGTGAAATATGATTTTTTGTTACCATTGCAGCCTATGACTTGGCAGAGGACTGAAACACTAAAACAAATAATACAATTCCTATGTATTATTCATACAACGGTAGAAGTCTTCCACAGGCAGCGAGTATTGCTACACTCACCGTTCCCTCAGGTACTCTGATGGCTTTTACACATCCATGGGGTTTTTCGAGTGCTTTCTGCACAAATCCCAGCTGCGTTGTCCTCAGCTGTGCTGTTACATCAGTGATCTGAGTTCAAATCCAACAAAGTTAGTACAAAAAAAGTTAAAAACGAATGACACTCTCGTTTTTTTATTTACAAAGTTTTCCTCTAACATTTTGCAAAATTCAGGTTAATAAAAAAACAATATCCTTCAAAAAGGTTGTAGAGACCTTACAGCCTTCTTGCTGCGAGAAGGTTTAAAATTATCATTAAAGAGAACCAGTCTCCCATAGAAAATCATCTTCCTCTCTAAATACAGATGTTTTTATCTTGAAAAAAAAATAAGGTGCTCACAAGAAAACCATGCCAGATGTTAAAGGCAGACACATAGTGAATTGGAGCCCCGGTGTTTTCAGGATCAGGGAGATGATGCTCTCCAGAGGAACCCACCTACATTATTATTGCATGCCCAAGACTAACTACTTAAAATCCTAAAACCCTTTGAAAGTCAGAAAACAACAACTATAAATGACTAATGACAAATGGTGCACCTTCATCTCAAAGCGGGTATCAGGTTTGTCCACACCATAACTGTTCATGGCTTCTGCATATGTCATGATAGGGAATGGATCGGGAAGAGTTCCTTTTTCTTCTGGCCAAGAGTATCGCAATAATCCCTCCACCAACTGCTGAATTCCCAGTTGGTCTACAAAGGACATCTCTATGTCAACCTAAACACAGAACACATTCTAAAGGTTATGAATCGGAGGGGAGAGTTTGCAAAATAAGTAGATCATTATAGCAGACATGGCCATTACAACTTTCTTTCTTCATAATCAAATTAAATGTGTTAAATTTTTCTCTATATACTATATTCCACTAAAACCTTAGAGCACTGGTGTTCACATAGTGTTAGCCAATCAGAAACTCTGCTTAAGCAGTTCCAGTTAGGAAATGAATTTGAATGAATAAATAAATCACTTTGGAACTTTCAATTTAACTAAATCAACACTTTGCTCCTTTTTCTTGGGGAATAGGGTTTGTACAATACAGACTGTACTTGATCAGCTGGTATTCCAAGATTTTGGAATCAGGATCTTGGGATCTAACGGCTTTGAAATTTCATCTGCAGTACTTATCGGAATTTACCTGAGTGAATTCAGGCTGCCGGTCCGGTCTGGTTCCTTCATCTCTATAGCATCGGGCAATCTGGAAGTATCTGAAATGAGATATAAACTTTGTACACAAAATGTGTATATATTACCCCCAATCATTTAGCTCAGTTGCATTAGCATGTCAACATAATGTTTAACATAAACATGTCAAGATGGGAATAAGGGGGAATGCTAATGACCTTCTGAAAATGCTAATTTGTCCATCTTAATGATTCGAGTTGATCAATTGTCCATCGTTGATGTTTTTTGAGTCCATATTTCAGAATATGCATGCAGGCCAGGTGCTCCGACTATATTGGCTGCATGCTTGTTCCAGGTCATTAAAGATACTGAAGGGAAATATAGCCGAGTATCTAAATTTCCAAATGACATATCAGCATTGAAACTCTGCATACTTAACCCAGGATTTCGTTATCTTCACTAGTTCAGACAGACAGCTGGGCAGCTGTTCACTTCACAAATGAATGTATATAGAGTATTTTAGTCCAACAATATTGTTTATTTACTATTTTTTACTATTTACTAAGTTAGAAGCATTTTGAGAAGGAAAAGGTCAAATATGGCAGGCCCAGAATTTTTCAGCATTGGTTTTCTTTATTAAAGGAATAAAAATCCACTTTAACATCTTTATTGGTATTAATTATTTATTTGTGTGAATTCTTTATTGGTATTATTGGTATGAAGTATTTATTATATATTGTTATTTTAATTGCAATTATTAGTCACTGAAATAAGAAGTTTTCTATTAAGAGAAAATAGTTGAACTGAAAATTCTCCCTTGTAACCCAGACTCACCTGTCCACGCCTCCAACCATAAGAAGCTGTTTAAACTGCTGAGGACTCTGCGGTAAGGAGTAAAACTTGCCACGCTCCTGAGTTGGCACCAGAAATTCTTTAGCACCCTGGCAATATTAATAAACTGGGTCTCAAAATACAAAGCAGAGATAATGTAAAGGTAAGGAGCTTCATATACCAATGTTATTATAGGGGGGAATACATACAGACTCTGGCTAGGTTTTTGTATGGAGAGGAACGATCAGGGAGTGAAAGACTGTACACAACCAGACAGAGATCTCCAGTATATTTATATAGGAAGACTGATCTTACGGGCAGACACTTTTTCCTGCACGTTCATTAATTTTAGCTTCCAAACACATTCATGGCGAGAGTGGGATTCGAACCCTGGTCTCCAGCACATGTCACATACAGTTCACAGCTCTTACATACAGAGCCACTTTCCAGTCCCGCCACAATCAAGAAATACAAGTGTACATACCCCTGGGGTTCTTTTAAATAATGTTGGTGTTTCCACATCCACAAACCCTAAGACAAAAACACTCTTCAATGAGTCATCATACAAAGGAAATCTTCACACTTTAAATCTAAAAGCCAAATGAGGAAACTGCAGGAATGCAGACAGTTTCCATAAAAAGGCTTAAATAGTATATGCCTTAATGACATACTAATTAAACTTCAATTAGGCTTTAACACCTACGTTTAGTTAGTTTAACCCTCATGGCAGTCTAATTATGTCTGTATTTTTACACCAAAAGTGTTACATTGTTTAGCATAGATTTTTTTTTACATTTATATAGAATTTATTTTACATTGTAGGCTTATAATTCTTAGGCATAACTCACCAAAATATGTCCAAAATTTATTACATTTATTAATAAACTTTAAACAAAAAAAAAATCTGTTAAAATGGGGGGCAAAAAAATACTGAAACCTGTAATAAAACTGTACAGTATCATATATTATTTCTATATAATACAATGATTACTTTGCATTGGATTCAATAGTTATTTTGAATTGAATCCAATACAAAATAATTTAAATTTCCTGCCGCGCCGCCCACACGCACCAACGTTAACGGGAACTTCTGTGCACTCACCAGCTAAAGATCGGAAGAGGAGGACGCGGCCAGAGGACAGGCACCGACAGGCAGGAACCAGAGGACGCCATTTTTAGCTACCCCGAGTGTAGCTTGGGATTACCGCTTTCAGCATGTTTTTTTTACCCCAAGCCACACTCGAGAATACTGCTAAGCGGGTTAAAAAGAAAAAAAAAAGACTGCAGGCATGTCTCCAACATATAATCATTTCAACCAAAATGTCCTTCATATTACAGCAGGACTAAATTTCTGTGGAACTGTTAAAATCATTGGATGCCAGGTTACCTATCAATCCCGGCTTCTCCTGTGGTTGCCAACACTGAATGAACTCCTGCCTGTGCGGGAGTTGCATCACCCCGGTTGGCAGATGAAGATGACCGAAGATAGCAACAAGGAAAAAAAAAAAAAAAGGAATAAGATGGTGGCGCCCCACGATGGAACGTACGGGCGGCACAGTTTGTGTTCACATGTACAGCTGAAGCACGCTTACAGTGGATGCTGTGAGGATGCTAACAATATGGCATAAAGCAGCACTGCAGGATATGTTGTCATCTTAAAAAAAGAGGAACTGTCAAATTCACACCAAGTAGAAGCTCTTACCATGCTGGTTACACAGATATTCTCTCATCTTCATCACAATCGTAGATCTAAGCCGGAGGTTGTACTGGAGCTGGGCACTGCGAATGTCAAGATAACGATACTGCATTCTCAAAGATTCTGATTTCTGGCAGTAAAATTCAATAGATAAAATATAGTAATGTCAAAAACACCAAATCAAAAGTGTTTTTCTTTTATTTCTCTTTTATGCTGGCCCCAACATTTGAATGTGCCAACCTTCTCCTCACATCCGCCATTGATTTGTTCAGCCACCAGTAGCAAAGTGTTGAAAACCCACGTCAAGATTTTGGACTTGCGAGCGCAGGAGACGCTCTACTCTCATGACTGTGCCAAGTACTAATTTGCCAATCACCAAGTACCAAGGCTGACAAACTGACAGAAATGCGAGTCACTGGCTCTATATTCTTGGAAGCACCAGGTATTTCTCTTTACTACTGGTAGCTAAACAGAACATCAGGCAAGCAAAGGGTAGATATGTGGTATGATTTAGGAAGCTTTGGTCTCATAAAATTTGTTAAAATAAAACTAAACTTTTTTTTCCTAGATTTTGGACAGAATGGGGAAGATTAAAACTTGTGTCAGATTTTAACTGCTACATTCAAATTACAAACACTCCATTATCAGGACATCAAAAAAGAGGAGATTTCCATAATAAGGACACAGACATCAATAAAACCTGACAATGTGTCCCTTTCTTGTGTTAATAACAAAAGAATATTGTATAGAGTTCCATCCTAATTAGAATGCAAACTGTAAATCTAGGTACACACTTGCAATAATTATGGTTAGAAAACGAACGACTAACGATTGTGCGCCTTTATTTTGAATGATGCTAATGTGCACAATTCTGTACATGTTGTAACAATAGGATGGTTCAAATATAATCTACCAATAGTGTACACACGCTGGATACGATCATTTTAACGATGCGGGAAGTGACATGTAAAGGAGAATGTGTACTGCAGCACCATCTACGATCACTGAACGACCACTGTACACACAATAGAGTGCGAACAATCTTCGCCCAAACAGATCCGCCGGGACGGACATTCATTTCCAGAGACAATCCTTGTTCATCGGCGTTGTTGGTCAGTTGTTGGGCACTTTTGTTAATGATTTTCAGACGATGGGTCGTTAGTCCTTCGTTTCCAATGATAATTATTGCAAGTGTGTACGCAGCTTAACACACAAATGTATAATCAGCACACTGATATGCAGGCAAAAAGGCAAGAATAACAGAAAAAGCTAAGAATCACCTTTACAAAATCTTTAATCTCAAATGGCAATGGTTTGCAGCGGTTTAGGATCTGCACGTG
>NC_092865.1:19866834-19871434 GCF_032062135.1 Pyxicephalus adspersus | reverse complement strand
TTCTAGTAAGACCAGCAGGTACTTTCTTTACTTGATCAAATTTGTTCCCCCCTGAAATAGTGGCATCTTGTGTCTGAAAAGTGACCATTGAGATGGAGGCAGCTATGGAGATGAAGGCAGCAATTTTGCCTCCAGCAGATGTCTATGAGAGTGAGCTGCTCTCTGTTCCCGCCCCAAAGAGTGGTGGCATGTGCCTAAAAATGGGCATTTAGCATGTATATTTTGTTTTATTTTCTTATTACTGAATATAAGTAAAATGTATGATTTATTTTCCTTTAAAAGCCCCTTCTATGTCTTTATTATTAATAATATTATTAATAATAATAATAATAATAATAATATTATTAAAAAACAGGATTTATATAGCGCCAACATAGTACGCAGTGCTGTACATTAAAAAGGGGTTGCAAATGACAGACAGATACAGAGAGTGACACAGGAGAAGGAGAAGACCCTGCCCCAAAGAGCTTACAATCTAGGAGTCTAATTGTTTCTATTGATACCTATCTCGGTGTATTATCACCTTGGACCTGATCAGAAAGACTTACAGGATTCTCCTGACCAGATGGACGAACGATGACTTTCCCTTTCACCAGGAGCACAGACTCTAAAGGTGTCTCTTTCATCTTCTTCCTCAGCTGGGAACTTTCCTGCCAAAATAAAATCAGAAAAAAGGGGATCCAAGTTTTAGTATATAAGAATAAATAGCAACACAATGCAAAACATATTGGACAGAGTACATCAGGTTCTATAGCACATCAGGTTCTCACTGCTATTTGTAATCCCGCTGGGGACATCTTTTCTCTGCTAAAGAAGAGCTGTGATAAACCAGACTGTTCAGGTAAGTGACGTGTCACCATCCAAAGTTCTCTATATAAATAGAAATTCAGTAGGCTGTACAATCTAGTGAATTCTCATAATAATACATGTAGGTGTCATATGTTTCGTATGTAGCTGTAAACTAAGGTTCCTGATGCCACTGGGTTTTAGGACAGCAGCAGAAAAAGCTGCTCTTTTGAAGCCCTTTGTTTCTGTCTAGATATGTTTGTTTCATAAAGCTGAGATTTGCCCCACAGACAAACCCCAAATAGACAGACAATGGTAAAACAAAAAATGGCTGAAAATAAAAACAAGAAAAACTACCTCATCTGATGGAAGAATAACTTGTGTCAGCCCGTGCAAATCTCTCAGTATAAGAAACACATCCCCTCTGTGGAAAGAAAAGGGAAACATTGATAACAGGACCATGACTTCAATTAGTAAACTTTAAATCAATACTACTTATAAGCTGCAGGTTTTAGCTGTCCTCTCAATATCTATATTCCTGTCAGTGCCATGTTATAGTACAGAGACTCTCCAACAGTTTTAAATCAATCCACAAAAGTCTGTGTGCCAAGATAGGTATGGTGGATGAAAAAGATCTATAGATGCTATAAATGCAACCACCAATCTAAGGCAGCATACACACGTGAAATAAGGGTGCCGCTCTGTCATTCTCCCTCTCCATAGAGAACAGAGCCGTATGTACAGACCCCATTCATGCATCTTTTAGTCTTTTGTCATTGGAAAGGATTGTGAAAGATCATTTCCAACAACAATAGACTGAAAGATGCATAAATGAGCTCTGTACATACAGCTCTGTTTTGCTCTATGTAGAGGGATGGGGAATAATGACAGAGCAGCACCCTGCTGCGTTCTCCCCCCTTAACCTCCATTATGATTGTTCCTCATTTGTGGTCCATGGATCCGTCAGGGCGGTCGTTGGAATGACGGGCACTGTACACACACCAGATTCTTGTCCGATATTAGCCATAAGGTGAATATTGGACAAGAATCATCTCACGTGTGTAGGTAGTCTTACATAGATTAAGGGATAAACATCTGAAGGACTGCAAAAGGTTCAATAAAATCAAATAAATCCAGGGTTTTTATCCACACAGATTCTGTTTAATGTACAACTCCATGACTGGAGAAACATGAACATGACAGTGTGTGGCTCTGAATGAAAGCCACAAATATTCTGCATAACCCCAGTGAAGCTCACTACTCACCTCTGATACTGAAGCCAGCCACACAAAGTTACTTCCTGACCCACATGAGCAGAATTTAACTCCCCACATGTATGTGACCGGGAACCAAAGCTACTCAAATCTGCAGAACAAAAAACACAGAAATATTAATACGTACCAATAGGCATAACATGTGTATTATATTGAAACCCTGCCTATTCCAGGTGCCTGTGTGTGTTCTCTAATCACCTGAAGAGGCCTGGAACTCCAAAAACCTTTCCTCATCATTACATGGTCTATTGGCTGTCCAGCAGTGGCTTCCTCTCAGTACGAGTATATAGAAAGATACAGTGGCATTATAACATCATGAAAATGCCAACAAATGAGAATAGGCAAATCAGACCAATCATCACTACAGGAAGGGTCACCAGCAGTGGAATTTGTCATGCAATAAAAACAAAATATCTTCAGAATCTTTCATTGCAACAATGGGTAACTACTTGAGGAATGAGAGTGTCAGTAAATGTGTTTTAAATGGGGAAAAAAAACAAGTTTGCATGGCCACTCCTTTTACAAATTCTTTTATCAATACAAGCCTATGAGTCAGCTGGCTCATTAAAAACAGTGCAATTGCTATGTGGCTTACTAACTTATCTTCATTTCTGGTAAAGGCAATAACTCTCACACTACCTCTGGTTATGCAAATAAATGGGGTGCCCTGTGTCCAATTAATAAAAGAAACTGATTACCTATATGCAGCACATGTATACATATCCTGCAAAACTTTTAATTAAGATTCATGCCTATGGGGAAATTCCAACAGTTCTAAGCACAGACACTGTGAAAAGGGTTCATTCGTTTTTTTAGTTTATTGCATTTTAAAGCAGAACTATAGTTAGAATTTCCCCTCTTGCTCTTCATCCTATAAACAAAACATGGCTGATTTTAAATATATATAACGGGTGCATATAAGATTATATATATATATATATATATATATATATATATATAAAATTTTCCAAAACTATGTCATATACAGACAAACCTAAGCAACTTGTATCCAGCCAGCAGGCATTACAACATTGTTAATAGATCTAAAGGATATTGTGCGATATTGTCGGATTGTATACCCGTATTATTTGTTGCCAGGTATAGCTCTATGTGTTAGGCTATGTACACACGTCAGATGACTCTTGCCCAATACGAGCTGTCAAGCTAGTATGGGGCGAGAATCTGACGTGTACAGCAATGGTCAAACGTTGTTCATGGAATCTGTCCTGACAGATTTAGGAAGGACAAGCGATGAACTACCACAATAGAAGTGAAGGGAGGAGAGTACAGCGGGATGCCACTCAATTGTTCTCCCCCCTCCCCTGTCCATAGAACAGAGTGGCACTGTATGTACAGCGCTCATTTGTTCATCATTCTTTGTCCCTGGAAACAATTGTGAAAGATCGTTTCCAAAGACAACAATTAGGCCTGTGTATGCAGCCTTAATAATTACTTGTTGTCTGGAGAAACAGCTGCCAATCCAATGAAGACAGGCTGGTGTGTTCCCACAAGTACAATCACCTGGAGTTCTGTGACCTTCATGACTTGTAACAGAACTGGCAGCCTGTATCCTGTGCACCCGGCAGAAACTTCTGATAACTTGTCGTCTGCTTACAGCTCCACAGCCAATAAATAACCTGAGCCCAGCACGGACAGCCATGACCATCCGCTGAAAGACATTCAATACAAAGCGACTTCTTCAGTGACTCCTTGGATGGAAAGTTACTGCAATGCAAAAAAAAAACTGATTGCACATGGATAATAGGATCCCAAACAAGCAGAAAATAAAGATTATATATAAACATTGTATCAAAATAATAAACTTTTCAATTTTCATTCATTCAATTTTTATAATGCTGTAACAAAAACAAATTAGTATAAAAAATGAAATGAAAATAATACGCATCACATCTACAAGAAGCAAGGTCATCCTAGCAGCATCCAATTCTTACCTGTCAGTGCCTGGACACCATGTGTGGGATGTGACACCCTTTCTGCACCACGTGATGCTATAAGACACTCACACCTAACACAGATACAAACAATTTAAACATAAATTCATTCAAAGAAAACACCCCTAACAACACATATCTCCTGCTGCAGCCCGGACACAGCGCACTCGGTGCTTAGAATACGTAACACTCAAGCTGACAAGGATACACAGCGGCCATGTTTACTATGGGCATGACGCGGGGATGACGTCATTATGCTTAAGTCGTAATCCGGAAATGTTGTGCGTTCCACGCCTCGTTCTAGACAGAGATAGAATAACATCCGGGAAGTGGGCAGAATTTGAAATTGTAACCGCCAGAATGGAGGCGGATCACGAAAGCAATTTATAGCACTAAGCCGGCCGCAGAATTCGCTTTTCTTTTATTTTTTTGTTTAAGATTTATTTTAATTTTGTTGTAAGAAGATTGCGGCTTCACAGCGGATGGTACATGTGTGCGGACCCGGGAGGGAGCTGCAAGGCGCTGGATCGCTGTAAGAACATCATAGAGATCATTGTTGTGACGTTAGAGCTGGGTGCAGGGTTACAT
>NC_092865.1:19861088-19865664 GCF_032062135.1 Pyxicephalus adspersus | reverse complement strand
TATAGGATGCCCTGCCACACACATGCCAGCAATAGGAAAGAAAGTGTGACGTTAGCCACCAATCTTTAAATGCTGTCATCATCTCCTGATACCCTGCACTCCATGCTGACTCAACGTTGTATATGGTGGCGGGCTGTGCATGAGTATGTCACACAGGAAGTGCACATCCCAGGCTGACAACCCTATCTAAGAAGCCCCTAGCAGGAGCAGTGTTGTCATCCTAGGACTTGACTTTTAAGAACAACATTTATGATGTTTACCAAAATGTAACAATAAATGTTCAGATTACAAATGAAGATTCAGCTGATCCTCTATAGGTTATTTATCTTTGCATTGTGCTTCTTAAAAAAAACGTATGAATCAACAAGAAAATTGCGTTTTGGAAAAGAGAAACCTAGCAATGATTAAAAAAACTTGACAAAGGTTTCAACGTACCCTGTCCAAAAATAAAACACATCGGCTGCTGAGCTTTAAGTTAAAAAACACTTTGTATAATCTATAAAGCATTTTATAGTGTTGATGTTGTAAAAAGAAAGTTTGCTCTATAGATATGTAATTGTCTGACCTAGACATCTCCTCTGAGGGGGACAAGTATCTGTCATTTGCCCTCAATTTGTTTTTGTCCTTCTTTAGGCTATGCAAACTCCTACTGATGGGGTGTCAACCCCCCAAAGTACTTCAGTATTGCGGAGCAGCATTGCACCCTACCAGAACTCCAGGTACCCTATTGGAAGCTTAACTTCTACTCGGCGGCGTTCATCGTACCGCATCCCATCCAAGAGAAAGATACCACAAAGTACCCCTATACAGGTAAGTTCCTCTAGTCTATATTACACATTACTCCACCAATTTGCCTGGATGTTATGCTGACCCGTTTTTCTTGTGACTTGGATGGCAAGTAAAAGAATCTTGTCAAATTTTCCTGATCTGAAATATTTTTTATGGTGAGAGATCCATGGTAAAGATACAGGGTAAGCATTACAGCCAGGCAACTAGTATTTTCAGAAAGATTAACCACCGCAGCTGTTATGTTTCTTTTATTACATCGTCATGTTTTGTTGGGAAACAAAAACTGCTTATTTACAAAGGAGACAAGTTTGGACCATCCATACCAGCGTTTTGGATTTGGATTTCTCGATCTATGTTCCTTTTTGCAAGCAATACTTAAAGTGGGCTTTTTAGTTGCTTACAATATGCAGTCACAGTTTTCATTTCAGTAAATTTCTATATTTATCTTTGAGTGAGATGATGCCAATAATCTGCTGCAGACAGGTGGAAGTTTTATCTCTGTCTACTATACCTCAGTAATAGTTTGGAGAATGTGGTAGAGCTGATATTTGTCAGACATTTGTTAACAGAGACATCAGGGTTTACACAACTGTCACTGACATCTAATTCCATGGAGTATATCTTGATTCTGCCTGAACAAAGATGGTACTTCCCTGCTGGGAAAAAAAAACAGATGGCATTGTGTGAGCAGTAATACTTCAGTGTTAAACCCAGGCTTTTTTTTTTTTTTTGTAGGTGAGTATCAGCCCCAGTATTGTGACCCATCTCTTCAGTAACCACACAAAAACAGCTGAGTGCTTACTGAAAAGTGCCAGGTGGTGCACCTGGCAAAAAGGGGCTGGGTAGAACATTGTACTTGGAAGTGTTCTTACCCATTGCATAGAATGCCATTAACATAAAAACATTTACTTGATGAGAGTTCTATTTTTATGTTCTGTTCCTTGTATTTAGGTTTTTGTTACTGGAATTTTTAGCCCAGTTAGGAGAAAAAGGTGATAGTAGAAAAATTAACAGTTATTAGAAAAATAAACAGTTATTAGATAATTACTTTCTTCTTAATTGTAGATTTGGGGTAATAGATCCCTTGGTCAGTTTTTGCTTGGAGTTGTATTAATAAGAAGTATTTGGTACCCAGGAATTACAGGATGACTTAATCCTGAACTTCAGGATAAGCAAACCTTGCGTAAATGTTTTTTGTATTCTTTCTTCCAGGTCCGTACACTAATCTAATGTGAAATGTTGCCTTGGTGCATAAGCTTTGTATAAAAAAAGACCCATAACAGCTGTTTGTGCTGTATCTAGGCCTTACACCTCCCACAGCCAGTTCTGTGCGATCTGTATGTAGTTGATGGTCTTGATGGATCTCTGCACAGGCTATACTTCTTAAACAAACCCATATGATATACGCAAAGCAGATTTGTATCCCTTGTTCCTATTTATTCATTTAACTAAAAGTCTGTGTGTCCCAGATAATGTTCTCCCTAGCCCCTTTTAGCAGGGTGCACCGCCTGGCACATTTTAGTAACCACCCAGTTGTTTTTAGCTGGTTACAGAAAAGTTGGGTCACAACAGAGGGGCTGCCACAAGGGGAGAGCACTGGTCCAGAGTTCAGCTTTCATGTATATGTGAACTTTGTTCCCACTTGAAACTTAAATCTGCTAATTTATGCTAAAAATTGTTTTTACATTCAAAGCATCTCTGTATTGACTGTTTTTAGGAAACTTTTGATCCACAAAAGGCTGCGCTGTTGCTGCAGAAACAATGGACTCTGTACAGTGTTACACCGATGTATGACTTTTCATATACCAAGCTAAAGGAGTATTCCAAGCACTTATCTGCCACAATAGTGGCTGAGAAGCAGAAAGGTGTCGCTGTTGATCTGGGGTCAGATGTTGCCTTCAAAGCTAACTTTTCTTGCCTACCTGGACTCAAGGGGAAAGAAAGCGATCCAACTGCAATACTAGTTCAGGTAAGTGTATCTGCACTGGAGCATGACTGTACCAAATAAAATCCCATTCGTATTTCACCATGTTCTATCCCTTAAAAAATGCTGCAAGTACAGAAAGATACCCTTTGATATTGCAGAAATCAGGAATGCATTCCCCTATGGCATGGAGATGAAGAGAACATGCAGAGTTATCCCGAGCCTTTTTTAGCTGAATGCACCAATTGACACTTCAGTAACCACCCTGCTGTTTTCGGGTGATTACTGAAGAGTTGGGTCACAACACAGGCAGCCACCCACCTACAATTTCTTTCCACCCAGCTTTTGAGTTCAACACTGAGATGTTCTTTAGTCCAGCACAAGAGAACTTGAGGGATTGATAACAAAAAAGAAAGCTAAAGAGTAAAGCAAATACTTCCATAAGGTACATGTGACTCTTTCCATGTCATGGGCTGGTGGTTTGGCCTAGCAATGTCAATGGGAGCAGCAAGGGACTCCTGATCCCTCTGTAAGCCCTTATTGGGACAACAGAGGACTTGTTCCTGGTTGATGATTGGAGCAGCAGGAGAGGAATAGTATGTTCCACTGGGGAGAGGGCAATACCCAAAAAGTGTTGCTTTGCTGTGCAAGGAACGGTTTACTTTAACCCTTTACAGACAAACCCTTCAAACCCGTGCACCCCACAAAGTATCAGGCAATCATGACCAGTACCAACAATAAGCAGCTTTAGGTTCTCGGCACCAAAACTTATTTGGTTTTTGTTTTTTCTTTTCACTGCTAGATTACCGGAAAGTCACCAATCTCCAAGCCTGGCACAGAAGAGCGGATAGTGTGGACTGGTTGGTTCTGCGGGCCATACACAGAGGACGAAATATTAGAAGTGTTACCAGAGACTTTTACATGCCTTCCGCTGTTTCTCACTAATGGGTCAGAATCATTCACTGCTATAGTGGGCACTTGGTTCCAACAAGCGTTCGACTGCTGTTTTGGTAAACTGGTAATCCGGTCGCTTGATCTTAGGTGGTTGGCAGCTATGTGGGCAGGATATGAAGTACAGGGACATGTGCCTACCACAGAACTGGTGTTCTCGGTGCCGGTTGAGCCACATATGGACATCTCTTTTGCTATTCATCCTGAGGATTTTAAAACCCTGTGGAATGACATTCAGAAATCTAAGGATGAGGTGACAGTGGAGGAGGTGGAACATTTATTTCAATGTCTTTACTCACATTTCTTCAGACACTTTAAAATTCACTTATCAGCGACGCAACTTGTGAAGGTGACCGTGGCTGTGGCTTCGGCACACTGCGAAGGCAAAGTAAAGGTAAGCGTTTTGTCTTGTTGGAATTTGTGTAGATAAGTTTTGGTAGCTATGTGGGCGGTAAATTTATCCAAGCAGGGAGTGTGCCTTTAAATTTAATGTATGTTTGTTTTTTGTGTTTTTATTCATAAGCTGATGGCTATATTTATAGCTATAAGTTTAGGCTTTGTACACACCTATGGAAATCTGAAGCCTGAAACAATCATTTGTTATCATCTCAGGCCAAAATGTAGAATGAGTGCAAAGGTCCCCTGACATTGCCGAGGTTGTCGTTACTGATTTGATATATTATTTGTATTTCCTATTGGCCTCTTAAACTGTAGTCATAGGTATTCCATTAAACTGTAGATCTAAGCGGTTTTAACCTTTTCTGTGATTAATATGCAAACTTGTACTTGTAGGCCGGGTGGTTACTGAAAGGTGCCGGGTGAAGTGCCCAGCTAAAAGGTGCTGGTGAGAACATTGCATATCTAAATGTTTGACAGAAATGATAACATTTAAAGATACTGCATTCATTTATG
>NC_092865.1:19816645-19859765 GCF_032062135.1 Pyxicephalus adspersus | reverse complement strand
AATCACAATTCTAAAAGGGCAAAACAGGAACCGAGTAATAAAATAAAGAAATAAAATAAAATAAAGTGAACTACTCTCTGAGAACAGGAACACATTACGTACGAGGAGAAGGGACGGGAAACAGAGGGCGGGGAGCAGGGGAGGGCAAAATAAGGCAGCAGTCTTCTGTTTTCATTTGCTGATGGGAAGTGATCAATTTGTGATATATAGTTAAAAATGTAATCCACTGCAATTTAATGATCAAAAGCAGCTTTTATCAACCTTCTATTATAAAAAAGGTTCTTCCAGGGTAATTTTCATGTATTGTGGAACCTCTGCTATTTGCCAGGAGTTAACCCATAGGATGGTGACAAGAATACCACCCTTATAGACTACTAAAAGAATCATTAGCGTCATGCAGCTGACTTTACCACACGCTGTCCATCCCAGAACTATACAGGCATCATCAAATGAATGTGTTAAACCATTTTAGCTGGCTGGGAAGAACCTGTAGGTGGGTGGCAGCTCCTGAATTGGGTCCCAACTTTTTAGTGCCGGGTGGTGCACCAGGCTAAAGGTGACTGGGGAGAACACTGATCAATAACAGTTAGAGGACCCCCTAGCAACCTCTGAAGGAACCCTGGGGTAACACAGAATTCTGGTTGAGAATGCCTGAGATGACTACTTCTTTTAGAAATGTATGGTTATTATAGTCAAGAATTAAAATAGAAAACTCATACAGAACTTATTTTCTTTTCCTTTTTTGTAGTTCCTCAGCAAAGACCATCTTGTACGAGTGCTTGGATTTCTCACAGAGATCGCAGTGAATAATATTCAGTATTAACCACAGGCTGAGACTGACTTCTGTATCTTTAATGTATTGGACTAACAAGTCGCACCCCATATGTGTATATGTATATATTCTACAGGACATCTTGCACTTACAAGCACTTCGGAGTGGAATATGGTCTCTATGGCATTACTTCACCATCTGCCTGTCTGACTTCTTTTTGTGTTTTTATGTATTTTTATCTGGAATTTCCAGCATCGTCAGTTTCTTTGTCCTATTTGTCAAATAAACTTTTGTTTTTGTTTTTTTTTTAGAAATTCCTTGAGTTTGTATATTAGGAGCAGGGCTGTGGAGTCAGAACAAAAATCGTTTGACTCCAACTCTTCATTTGTTGGTACCACCAAGTCCTCTAATTTAAATATGCTGATATATGCTAAAGTTCCATGTTGACTAAAACCCAACATACACTGTAATTCATCACTGCCAAAGCTCAGCCATTGTAAAGTTGTATAAAGACGTGGTCTGCTTTTGGGAACATAAACTTTTTTTTGCCTTCCCCTGGACCAACTATTTCCAATACGTTTTATAATTGGGGTATGTTTATTTCCCTAGTGGTTGAACTTGATGTCTTTTTTCAACCTGGTATAATCCAGATTACAAATATGTATAAATGTTAGGCTGCAGAAAACCTCAGATGAGTTTCATACTAGTGACAACTCCGCAGTGGGCTTATATAATACAGGAGTGAAATACTTTATTGTCTGTTATCTATGAGATAGTACATTTTACATACTTTATGTTTTCAGAACAAGTTAGATTTATTAGGACTCTGAGTCAGTACTTTTATTTTTGACTCCATATACCCTAAATCTGTCCTAACGCTGACTCCACAGCCTTGATTAGGAGTCACAAATAGTAAAATAACCCTTCACCTACACACACAGCAACAGTGGGTCTGATTTATTAAAGCTCTCCAAAGCTAGAGAGGATACACTTTCATTAGTGAAGCTGGGTGATCTAGCAAACCTTGAGTAATTTGCTATTTGTTAGCAAATGTTTTCAATCCTGGACCAGATCCATTCCTGGTTAGCTAGATAAAACAGCTTTGTATTATGAACGTATATCCTCTCCAGCCTTGGAGAGGTTTATTAAATCAGGCCCAGTGTGTTTATTTTGCATGGAAACGGGAAGGTTTGGAGCTTCCCTTTAGGGAACTTCCTTTTAAATACTGTCTATATATGGACAGTAAAGGAGGGCCCAACAAAATACACAGATAAAGAGATAAGTGATAAGTTTTACCTTCCAGATGATTAGTCCTTTTTTCCATGCAGTCCTGAGACTTACACATCATGGTACACATAACAATCTTCTGACTGACAGGGCAGGAGGTATGGAGATCTGATTTTTTACCTCTGCTGCAGTTCAGTAATACTTACAGGTCTTGTCTCTCCCCTAGTTTCTGATTGGTCAGTAAAATGAGAAGCTGCTGACTGATAAGGTAATCTGCAGAATGACTGGTTGGCTCACTGTGCTGCTTTTCTCTTCCCCAGTCTGAGCTTTCATGTACAGGGACTACAAGAGACTGATGCAAGATCAAATTCATTTTTTTAACTGCATTAAATTATTAAAAAAAAAAATAATGCAGCTCTGTGTTCATTAATATCTACCTACATTGTGTATTGTATATCTGCAAAGTGTAGGTTTAATGGGGACATGCACTGCAATATAAAACCTGACAGGTTAACCCTGCATGATAACTTGCAACCATTTAGCTGGCCTCTCCTAAGAAAAATGAGGGGCTGCTGATCTACTAACAATGGCTGGCTTTTATGCTTGCTCATTGCCTTCCCATTCAATGACCTGGATTAAATGCAAATCCTAAAAAGTGATAGTAAAATCAGATGTTCTTATGTGCATATATATTCTGGGTTATAGACTGCAAATATTGGAAAGCAAGATAATTTCGGTGACAGCTAGTTTGCTGTGAATTTATAATTCTTTAGAGCTTTATAGCAAGTATAGCTTTTCCTGACTGCAAGGCTAGACATTTTGTCATGGTGTTGGCACATCTAAGTCCTCTTTGCTACAACCTAAGGCTTAGCAGAGAAATATTTGCATGAGTGGAGACACTGGAAAAATACAGCTGAAGAATGCCAATTAAATGAAGGCCATGTTAAAGAGATAGTCCTATATCCCATGCGTAGGTGTTTTGGGCTGTTATAGGGGTCCTTATCTTTGGAAACAGAATCAAGCTACAGGAAGAATTGGAATTTAGGGAGGCTAAGGGGTAAAGCTGGGCTAGATTTGTGCCACTACATTACAAAAAGCATGGGACGTAACCAGAGCTTACCTTTATGGTTATAATGTTAAGAGAATATGATCAATATTAGCAGGTAGGTAATGTTCAATCCAAGAGGGCCAAATTAGTTAGAATTTAGGCATGGATTCATCTAAGAATGGTGTTTGTAACGCTGGGAACCTTGTCATCTTTCATTTAAAGCGCACCTAAACTTAAATTGTTACTTTACATAAAAAGGTGGACAACCCTTTTATGTAAGGTAAAAATTACCTTGGGGGGATTCAAAACCCACGATGAAGACAGAATGGAAGTGCAGAGCCTCTTGAGATACTCATGTCACGCATCCCTGTAGGCTTCTGGCTGCTCCTTCTTTTTCTTGAATGGGGGGGGGATGCCAATCTTACGCAGGCACAGTGAGATTGGCACTCTTTTTTCCCCATTTACTGTGGGCTATGTCACCCGATATTGGGCCTGTGCAGTGCGAGATCGGGTGACATAGCCAGAATCGGGAAGAAGAAGAAAAGATGGCAGCACCCAGGGCTTCCTCGGCATTGGTTGCATCCACAGCCCTGTGCTACTGTCCCCCCGAAATTTAGCAAGCAGGTCTGAGCCTGTGATGGGAGAGTGGGCAGATTCTGGCATCATGATGTCGCTCTGGGGTCCGAAAGGTTGGCGACCACTCCTCTACAATATGTATAGTTATAATTTGGTGGTGGGGTTTTTAAGCTACATTTTACATAGACACAACTGTTGTCTAATAGTAAAATAGTAGTAATAGACTACTATGTAGTCAAAAATCTATAATTTCACAATTATTATAGTAAAATAATATTTGTAAAAGTAAACTGAAAAAATATTTGGTATACCATAAAACACAGCAAAACATTAAAGAAATTACTAAGCATGCACAATACTACAGAAAAAAAGCTCTGAGACCCAGAATAAGCAATATCACTTTTTTATCGCAGTGCTGCTACTTCTAGCATCTTTTGGGCATCTCAGTACCACATTCAAACTCCCAAATCTTGTTAAAGGAATTAAACCCAGGACTGATTTTAATGTAAATAACTTTTATTAAGAACATCATAAACCCCTCCAGCCAGCAAGACACTTCATGGGACAAAGGGAAGTGGGACAAATTATTACATGGGACTGTCCTGCAAACATGACAGGACAATTGACAACAAAAGAAGTGACTCCTGAGCAAGGTTTGGAGGAGAGCCAAGGAAAACAAGCTATCAAGTGACCTATCATTGTGGGGCTACAATGTTTTGTAGAAGAAACAAGATATGGAGTAGCTGTAGGATTAAGACATGTCCTAAAATGGACACTAAATATTTTAAATGACGATCCCTGTACATAATAATGAATGTGTCAATTTCCGAAGCAGGGAAGATAACTAATATGCAAACTAATATACAAAGCCAGGCATCCAGAAAATTCTGTTGTCCCTGTGTGCCATAATATAGGGTCACAAGGAGCCATATTATGTCTGCCCCTACCCCAACCACAGCTTCATCATAAATGACACACAATGCACAGAAAAGCTTATTTCTACTAGTTTGTGGGATTATGTCATCAAATAGTGCTTTGCAGAGTCCATTTTTAAGTTGGTTTATTTGGAAGCTTGTTTATATATCTATTACTGCCCTGAGTTGCACTGATGGGCCACATTCCAATAAAATGTAAGTTCATCCAGCACTATGGTTGCCTTCATTATGTGTATGTGACAGGTGCACTTTGGAGTCAGACTTTCACCTATAGTTTGAACTCTGGTTGGTATCTGTGTTTTTGTTCTGGCAGCAAATGGCAATTGCTGCAGCCCCTTTTCCACCTTTTGGATTGAAAACAACACAAGTGTTATCAACGGGATATGCCCCAAGAGCAGTAGAGCTTCTGGAATAGCCATTGCAACCAGTTAGGGTCCAGCCGTCGTCGCATGACACTGTTACCTGAAACGCCAAAAAACAGAAATGATTATTTTATTTTTTCATTAAACTCAAGTCATTACACACAAGTAGAGAAACAGTTATCATTTATCTCCAAAACATCTGTATGATTGGATTTAAACTCTAGGCTCATGATGCTGCCAATGTTTGCCATTTCCCTGAATTGGTGCATTTGAGCAGCCTGAAACAGCCAAATGCCTTGTGACATCCCAGTTCCTTTTCACCCTCTTCTTCTGGCAGTGAGCCTTGACACCCTGGGTAACCAGAAATGGGGTTGATTGACACTGGGCATCAATCCACCCAAATAGATGTGGCACTGGGTTGGTAACTGAGTGAGTCTGCCAGGGAGTAAGGATAGCAGACAAGGTTGCTTTTTTATTTTAGAGAGCTACTAGGTAATATATTTATTTTTAATCGGAAATTCGGCTTTAAAGCATGCCTGTCATGAGTAAAATATTGAAGATGACCATCTCATCTAAAAATAAAAGCAGCACCCAAACCAAAGCAAGCACATTGGAAAATTATGAGAGCCGAATTCAGCTACAATAAAATCATTTGGTCGGGATGACATCCAGGCAACTCAAATTTTTTGAAGGGACAATCAAAAATAACAACCTTTAAAATACCCATATGACAGGTTTCTTTTATTGTAAAGCAACATAAAACTTCTGTAATATGAAAATGCTCTATTGCATCAAAAAGATTAGAAAAATAATATTGCATTGCAACAATAAAACCTAATACATAAAACGCAGTAGTACCTTTTCGGTAAAGCCTACAGGAGCATGTTCTTTGACTTTGCAAGCTATGCTTGGAGCGTGACAGCACAAAGCATGAGAGGTAATCCCATTTTTCCCAATACACACAGGTTCTTTGTTGCCATTATGATGCACAGGCCTCACATGGTCACTGATATGTCCATTTGGAGTGTGAGAGCTGCAGCCTGCGAAAAGAACATTAGTATTTAGTTACTTAAAATGAGAATTATCAGAATTTTATTAGTATTTATTGCAAACTAAAAATACATTGGTCGGTGTACTGAAAACATTATCATTAGGGTAATCTGTACTAGAGCTGATTTTTAAAAAGTATTTGACAAAATCCACTTTTGGCAGTAACCATTACTGCAAACTAACTTGCAATTACTGACATAATCACTGTGGGTGTTTGGGTGTTTTGTTCTATGCATCCTAATATGCCTCAATACTGGAAAAATCACTACTACATTTGTTTCCAGCTGTAGTGCTGTGCATTGTGCAGACAAGTTGTGTGTGCATTCCAGTGCTGCACAAATGCTCCAGTACTACAACACACAAACACTGAACTTTAGTTCTTTATTAGTTTGAATTATTACAATACTGCTATTGTTAGTGCCTGAAACCTTTCCTTATACTATCTGTCCCTGCACAACAGAGGGAAGATTGAGAATTTTACCAATCAAACATCATTTTAGACATTCTAAACAGGAGTTTGGTTTCAAACAGGTCCTCAGCAGTATGATGGTGTTCCTATTTATTCTCAATGCGCAGCAGGTAATTAATAATGCCATAAAACTGCAGTAAGTGGATTGGTCACTTTTGGCTACTTTGGGGCAAGATTGCAATAGCAATATTTTTGCTTATTTTTATAACAACTGTTTATGTATCTATTTAGCTGGATTACTACTTGAAAAGAATTAGTGAAATGTTTTCATGTAAATGTCCACAATGTGCAGTAATATAGATAGATAGATAGATAGATAGATAGATAGATAGATAGATAGATAGATAGATAGATAGATAATGTTTGCTTTATATTATGAGTTTGTACCTGTTAGAACATGGTCCTCCTCCAAGCAGCTAGCAGTGGACATAGTGTTTGTATCATCAGAAACACTGGCATTAACCTGGCAGTTCGCTTTTGGCCAAACACAGCATCTTGCAATAGCATATACTCCATGACCTCCAAATGCATTGTGGGCAATGCAGGTGTTCTTGCCATCCTTATCCTGTGTGTTAAAGAAAAGCAGCTAAGATCAGGATCACTTTAGACAATATAGCAGGAAGTAAAACATTTACATGCTTGTATATGTCAATGTTAATGTAAAATTCAGATCAATGAAAATTGAATTTTGATTAGGTAGTAAAATGACTATATATTTAGTTATCGGAATATATATTATATATTCACATGGTGAAATACAGCTCACCTATGGTGGCAAATTGGCTTATCGTTCCTAAATAGAAGCCTTCTGAACTGTTGAATTCAGTTGTTTACTCTATGTTATTTGGTAATAATAGTGTCATGAAAGGTTTACGTTTTTAGAACAGCCTGGAGGTGTTACATTGAACCCATCCATTCAGTTCAAAGTCATAGGCTCTGTGCACTTGTACCTGTAATAACTTTCCAATCACTACTGCACCACCTAATTTTTCCAGCACCAGGCAAAACCAAGTACTTGCTAGTATTAGAGGACACATGATCTTCTACCTCCAGCAAAATGCAGCTCAGGGAATCTACAAAATGTTTTTTACAGGGCTATATAGGAAAAAAGGCCAGTGAAATATAGGAACAAGTGCCGGGATGTACCTGCTATCCAGCGTATTGCTTGCTGCCAGTGTCTCATCTTTTTGAACTTCGGTTACAAATATAGTTATCTAAATTTCTGCAGGGCGAAATCAACACATTTGAAATAGTAAACGGTGGTGGGAGATCTCACCAACTAGTGCAAAAGGATTGAAATATGGGCTTCAGAAAGCCAAAGTAGTACCTAGTCCTGTGCAGGCTTGGACGTGAGAAAATACTAAAGTCTATCTGAGGTCAGCAATTGGTCAAAATTTTGAGCAGGCAGGGTTGAATAGATTGGGTTTTAGTTGCAAATGCACTAAAAGTTATGACTGGGAATCTCCCAGCTTTTGAAAGCACTAGATGACTCAGTGTACCTTTTCGAAGTATGTTGAGCTAAACCTTGATAGCCTTAAGTTGGCCATACTATTTCTCAGTCATATCCTCTACAGGTAATATTCAATTCCATGATCTAATCTGATTAGCCTATGCACCTACCTCTACTTGCTCCCCTTTCCTTTTTCCATTTTTAGATAAACTGGAGCAGCTGAACATTTCCTCCTTCTCAGTACATTGGACAGAGGTTGTTGCTGTTCGGGCAAAGCCTGATGGTTTGGACCAAACTGTTCGACACAAGAGCTCCTCATCTAAGAAGGCAGATGAAAAACAGCTATATTCTTTTTAATAGTTCAATTATAAAGCACAGGGCCCATTTTTGATTAGAGTAGAGGCCCTGTGATTTGAAATCGCTTAATAAGTTATACTCCTGGGTCACAAATGACTCATTTAAAATGCACTTATCTCAGTGAGGTAAAAACAAGGAAAACATTAACTATGGGTTAGTCTCATAACGGTAGGGAATTCATAACATTTGCAGGCCGACATAAAAATCATATTTAGGGAGGAATGTGTAATAAAGAAGGAATACATGAATGTGAAGAACATATTCAATAGGAAGGGAAATTTCAGAACCAAACTAAACTGCTTTTTGTTTTTCACAGTGCACAAAATACTGTACCCGAGCAACCCCCTGGTGTGTAAACATGAAATTGGAATACAAAAACATTGTACCTCCCGCCTCTTTCTGTGTGTTAGTTCATCAAGAGCAGTTTGATTTGGCAGATGCTAGAGATTAAAGTTCAGATGTCTCTCACAGACATAGAAGCTATAACGCACAACTTTCTTATCATCTTCGGAGCAGATTTATCAGTATCATTTAGGTTGGATAGAGCAGTGTTGCATTTGAAAAGGCCAGTTAAAAGGCCATGAAAGGAAGTTGAAAGGCCATGAAAACACAGATTTCACCTTATATAAGAGAAAGATGTTACAAAGTACTTGCAAAGCTTGCAGCCAGCATCAAGCCGCTTTCTTATGATGGTATTCATTGTCAATAATGGTGGTATTCTAGCCATATCTGTAGGGAACATTTCATTTAAAAAGTGAATTGCTTGCCAGAAATGTAAGAAGTCTATTAAATTGACTCCAAAAACATTGATTTTTCATAGGGATTTTCTTCCCAACTCTGAATGCACCACGTAAATCTAGGCAAAAGAAAGCAAACACATTCTGACTGCAATCAGAGTAGGTAAACTCTGTTTTGCTGTCTGTGTCCCACTGGGTAGAATTCCTTTACACCCGGTCTTGGATCCACAAGGTAGTCAAATATCTCAAAGTTTGGAAAATTCCAAATTTAGTTGTTATGGTTATAGTTGAAACAATTAGCATAAGTAACCTCATTTCCTGTTCCATGACAACTCTAAACTGTAGAGTTTCCCCTTGTCTCAGTGACAATGGTCATCCAGGACATTGAAAATAGAAAACAAAATTCAGTTATTTTTCACACTAGTAAACAAGTGTTGCACGTGCAACAAATTGGGGACGTAGGAAGCGTAGGAAGCATCGGTTGCCATTATTTTCATATTTATAATGCCTTACCACTGGGTAGTTTAACAGGTAATCCCGCAACTCTGTTGGGAGTAATAAGTCTCTGGTCATCAGGGAACCAAGCTTCATTGATGGCATTCTTTGTAGAGAAATGAATGAGTCGTTGTCGCAGTTCAGTTACACTCAAGTCTGGTTTGCCATTCAGTATCATTGCTGCAATACCTAGGACACACAATAACATATTGGTGACCAACACAACAGTTTGGCAGGATCAATGGTAATGATGTCAATACATAAAATGGTAACTTAACCTTTTTACCACGTTCAGTAAAAAAAAAAAAAATCTCACTCTCTAGACCACTGGAAATTAGGACACACACAACAGTATCCCCAGATTTCTGTTACATGACCCCAGTAGAAAACCAATGTGGCTACTTGAAACCCATTGATTACAGTACATTTCTGAAGTTAAAATTGTGTCAACTATTTCACTATTTCCTTTAGATGAGAAGCAAATTCAATGTAGACAGTGACTACTGTATTGTAACTCATCCTGATTTCCAGCACTGTTCTAGACACCGATTCTTGATCCAGACCCTGCCACTTTGTGTATTTTGTACTTGCCCATACCTGCTACATGTGCTGCTGCTTGTGATGTTCCACTTTTTGATGTAAAACAAGTGCTGCAGTCACTAGAGGCTCCTACAATATCATCTCCTGGAGCAAAAAGGTCAACACAATTCCCATAATTTGTACCAAGCACTCCCATTGTTACTGGCTGGTCTTCATAATTAGTGGCTCCAACAGTTATAACCTATGGCAGAAATATCCAAAAATCACACATTTTCTAACAGAATAAACAAAATCATTACTTTACATTACTTTATTATTACTTTTTGTATGTAATAGTATTGTAAGACACTGAAAATTTCTGTGTAAATGGCATTGTACTTTGGAAGTCAGCGACCCGAGTGTCTTTGCTGACTTAAGCAAGGAAGTGATATAACAGCTAGTTCTACTGACAGACAGCTAATTAAAATAGAACATTTTGAATCCTCTACCATTTTTCTAGTATACACAGACTAATTTTCAGTTCTGTTTTTTTGGTTCTTGATCTGACATGGAATGATTGAATGTGTTGAAAAATATAAAACTACACATGTTGTTTGCTGTGTGTATAAAGAGTTGAGCAAATCTGATCAGTAGCTCCCATCGGTTGGATCATGGTCATCATGGCCCTGAGGTTCATGCCAGTCCCATTCTCAAAGTTTAAAAGGCTAGAATATTATACATATGTGTTCCATGTTTTTAGGAATGATAAACAAACAAATACTGAATAAATAATTTGGGATTTTCAGTGGAGCACACAATTGGCAGTGAATATGCTTTTGTATTAGGCCTACGATCCTTTAAGGATTCCAATAACATTTCCCTGCAGCACTTTGTGTCTCCCTCTTCTCTAACATTTTTAAGGATGCTAAGAACAGCAGCCAACAAAAAATTATAGCAATGATGTTGCAATATTATAATAAATGCTAGTAGGGTTATAAGCCTAAAGCTGCGTACACACGTGAGATTTTTCTCGCCCGATAATCGGCATCGGCCAGATATCGGGCGCAAATCTGGCGTGTGTACAGTCGGAGTCGTCCATCGTCCGAACGACCGTCCTGGCGGATCCACGGTCGATGAAGGACGACCGATCCTAATGTAAGGGAAGCGGGAGAGCGAGCAGCAGGGTGCCGCTCCGTCGCTCTCCCCCCCCCCTCTCCATAGAGCAGAACGGTGCTGTATGTACAGCATCATCGTGTAGTCCTTTGTCGTTGGAAAGGATCGTGAAAAATCCTTTCCAACGACAAAAATTGCACGTGTGTACGCAGCTTAAGTGTTAAATATGATACATTGAACAACAGTGTGATATTACTGCAAAAGAGTCTTACTTTGCCTTCCTTTTCGGACAGTTTTTAAACCTGATTTCTATTGACATAATCAAATCCCATAATTAAATACCAGACCACATTACATCAGTATTTCACCTCTGGTTCAGATGCTGGGGAATACAGACAGGCATCATCCTTATAATTCCCAGCAGCAGCAATGATAACCACACCAGATTTGATAAGTGTACGGCTGGCCATATTGAGTGTTCGGCTGTATCCTCCAACAAAAGGGATGAGGATGATCAGGGGGCTATATGGTTGCTCAATCAACGTCTTCTTAATATATTCCAAACCTAAAAAAGACCCAAAGAATCTCATATTTTACATTTAAATGTTTTCTAGAAGTTGTTTTTCTAATAATTGCATTGGTAGTCTATTTATAATATGGCACAAAATACAGAACAAGTGAAAAATTTTAAAACGTTTGAGGAAATCTTGTATGAACAGCACTATAAAAATCCCTCTTATTGAATGAGATTGGGAAAATCAGACTGAGGACTTAATTTGCTTTGCAGCCACTCATAGAAGAGTTCTTAAGGTAAAGAATGCAATGCGTCCAACATTTACAATTTGTGGTGATAATAATGCATTTTAACTTCCAGAGACTTGGAAACTTGTAGCTAAAGAAGGCTGCTGAGTGGAGTTACAAGACTACTTGTAGCTCTGGAAATATAGAGTTGTCATTCCCTTGTTCCTAGGTAAGTTGCATAGTTTAATGTTAGTTATGACTTTTAAACGAACATCTTATAAAAAGCTTGGGCTCTAATTTTTTTAAAAATGGCTTGTTTGGTCATTGTCTTGTGTCTATAGTAGTAGAATCTTTAAGTAAAGTCAATAGTACAAATGGTAACGATAGGGCTTTAAAGCCTGTAAACAATTTAAAATTTTATCAGTAGAAATACCTACCCATTAGACTGCCACTCACTGTACCTTTTCCCTGACAATTCAGTACTCGCAGACTGCGGAGATTGACACCTTTAGCGACACCCGCATCCCTTCCATTGACCACTCCAGCCATATGTGTCCCATGACTTTCACATTTACTGGCCTGCAAAAAAAGTGATATCACAGCAGCTTATTTATTCTGTACAGAGCTTTACCTGAACCAAAATGTTTGCATTATTTATAATTTAATTAGTGACAAAATTTGGACAGATAAATAAATTCACATGCGTGGCCATGTATGAAGTCCAAATCAATTTTCATAGGATTAGTCAACTTGTTTAAAAATCCTTTCCCGGTTGTGAATACATTTAACATTTACAATTTTACCCAACATTTGCAAACACAATGGCACTCTTAGTAGTGTTCTGAGCAATTTTTTAGAGCTAGACATTTATTTTCTTAGATCTCATCATGGGTGTAATCAGGGTATCAAGAAATACATGACACAGGTTTGGGCTTAAACCTGACATCACCTATCAAGAACTACAATATCTTGTTTTAATGTATGAATTAGCAATGTTAGTTAGATTGATGTCATATCTGGAAAGTGTATCCCATTTTACCAATTATAAGCAGCAAATGACTGACCTGTCGGTAAAATCTAGTGCCGTCTTCCTCTGGAACATTCTCGAACTCTGTGACAAGAACCTTGCCCTCAATCTCCCGGTGATTGCTCTGTATGCTGGTGTCTAGGAGATACACTTCCACCAGGTCTCCGGTATCTAAATAAAAACATAATCATGAAATTGATAACACAATCAGGTTTTTCAAAATAATGGATAGCCAGGTGGTGAAAACACGACATTTAATACATGTATAAAGCTGCAGTTTATTCTGCTAATATTTAGCCTTCCATGGTTCTTCTCTTCCACCTTATCACAATGCTAATAGTATTACTAAATACACCTTAATGTTTTCAATAAATACCTAGCAGTGACATTATGACTGATACCAGGAGTCAATGCGTTGCTGTATACAGCTTCCTAAAAAGAGCTGCAGTGATGTCCACATGTGATGTGAATTTTAATGACAAAAAGAACTAAAATCCAGCAAATAATAAGCGTGGACCATGGATAGCTTTGCTGGAGAGGAAAATGCTAGGTGATGCTGGATGTCCATCAGTCAGAAGATGTGGTAGGCTCTGACATGCTTCAGCTTCTAATGCACACAGTAAGAAGCTAACTGTGTACAATGAAATCAAAGTACAGAAAAGAAACCTGTACAACTGTGCAAGACATAAATAAAGACTTGAGTTCAGCTTTAATTGTAATTTCTTGTTTATTCATTGAAGCATTACTTGTGGAATTTTAGGCCCTAACTAATGAACTTTGCACCATAGAAAATGTTTTTTTTTCTTATGGGCTATACCCTGCTATGATCGGTGTCTTTTCACTTTGTTCTCAGTGTCTAGAAAAAGCTAATCTTCCATGTTAATACTTTGCAAGTTCTTTGCATTCTGATTTTCTGTCTGCCATAATTCCTGTTCTGTGCACAATGGTATAGGGATCACCATGGCAACCATTGCAGTTGCTATGGGGCATGAAGCCAGAGGAGCCTATAGAGACCTGATAATAATATTATTTTTTTATTAACCTCCTGGCTGTTTAACTGATGTCTGGATTTCTGTACCAAAAGCGGTACACTGTTTTTCATGACATTTTTTTTTATATTTTAGACCTGTAACTTACTGAAATATGTCTAAACAAAGGTCTAGTAGATATCCTGAATATAATAAAGTTTGAAACACACAATCATGTAAAAAAAAAATTACATTTAATAATAAAATTAAATAAAAAACACAAAAATCAGCTTAAACAAGAATGCGTAAATAAATCAAAAATACTGAAAATACTAAAAATACAATCATTCTGTATACTGTATAGTACTATATTTTTCTAAAACACCTCCCTAGTGTGGTAAGAGTCCAACATCACATACCTATAGACAAAACCTATAGACAAAACCACATAAATATATTTTGCCTCAACCCCGTGGACGGACGCACCAACGTCATCAGGAATCGCCGAGGGATGCGTACGCGAACAGCGAGTGTTCTAATTCTCCCCATATTTCCATGCAAAAAGTGTTACAGAAATTTATTTTACATTGTAGGCTATAATTTTTAGGCATAACTCACTAAAATATGTCCAAAATGTATTATTAAACTTAAAAAAAAAAAAAAAATAGTGTATAATGTAATGTAACTGTACAGTAGCCTTTATAATATATTTAATATAAATATATATATAAAGATATATAAAGATTTCTTTGTATTGGACTCAATACAGCTATTTTGTATTGAATCCAACACAAAATGATTTGGATTTCCCACCCCGCCTTCCGCCTGCACCAACACAAGCATCGACATCACCGGGAAAACCCGGAGATCGTTTTTGCACACGCTGGGTGAAGACATCAGAGAAGACGTCTCCGGAGGAGCTGCAGGGACAAGGTACGGTAAGTGTTTTTTTCAGTTGTAATCTGATTGTCATACAATGTTGTATGACAATCAGATTGCACTGTAACGCTTGTTTCTATTTTTAGCTACCCCGAACCAGGTTCGGGGTAAACGCTTTCAGCAAGTTTTCTTACCCCAAACCTCTTCTTGCATCAGGGCTGGGGCTATTGAGAGGAGTAGAAGGCAGGTTGCTCTCATGTTTTCAGGAATCTATGTACCGCACTTTGCCTGCCCCTCTCAATAGCCATGTTCTGCTGCTTTATAAAAAGAAATACAGGAAGACAGTGAAACAAATATAAAGCAAAATATAATCAAACTAAACTTCATTTGTAAAATTATAATTAAGATTCTTACTTGGGGGGTTGAAGTGGTTCCCTACGTGTGGAGCAGGGACAATTCTATCAAGGTTCCAAGGGACGCTCTGAGCAAACACATAGGAATCCTCTTCAATGTAATTGACATGCGGCAACTTTAAGGCCTGGAAAATAAAATAATCTGTGCAGGTTTGTCCCAGTTTTGTGTTGTCAAGTCTAAAGGAAACATTTTCCAGAATGCCTGTGCTGAGGGTGGCAGCTGCCAAGGAGCAGAAAAGGGACAGACTGCCCAAAGGTAAGTATATTGCCATTTCTATTATGGCCTGCCATGTTTGTAAAAGTAACATTGTAGTGAAAAGTAACATTGCAATGCTGTTGTTTGCTAAAGTCAGCTAAAACCTGTTTATAGTTACAACTAGCATTTATTACCTTTAAAAAGGAATTGCCACAGTTATTATTGTATTACTTTACCCTGAGGTTAAATAAAAAAAAGCCTTGTAAATCCCCAACCAATAATATGACATGAGGTCACTTACCATCTCTAATAGATCACTGCTCATTCTAACCACAAAGCCCCGAAAGAGTTCATGGAAGATATGAAGAATCTTAGTAAGATAGCCATGCTTTGCTGCCCGGGTCTGTAGACGATGGATCACCCTTTCTGTCTGTGATTTGTGAGTGGTTTCTTTTAGCACCACCACATACTGGCCGGACATTCTCCAGGTGTCCTGTAATACAGAATCAGAAGAAAGGACTGTTTGTTACAAAAGTGCATTACAGCACCTGTTGACTTACATAATTGTATTGTATATTTGTATGATGTGATTACAGATGTATTTTTATATTGCTTTTGTTCTATTTCTAAGGTCCAAGGCACACATATAATAACTGTCATTCGAAAGGATCTTTCACAAATCCTTTCCAGCGACAAAAGATTGAATGATGCATGAACTACTCTATGAAGAGGACAGGGGGGAGAACAACGGAGCGGCACCCCGCTGCAATCTCTCCCCTTCACTTCCATTACGATCGTTCGTGTTCATGGATCAGCCAGGGCGGATCCACGAACTATGAGTGCTGTACACATGGGAATTATCTGACGTGTGTGCATACAGTTTGTCTGTTACCTTTTTCTTTACCCAAGTGTAAATCCAGCTAAAACTTTTTTTTTTTAGAGTTTTTACCAAAACCCATAAGGGATTAAAACCCATGCCATGGCTGCTACTGTAATATGGAAAAGGTTCCACACATTTGCTCTTTACCCAAAAATTACAGCAACTTTAACACAACTTCAAATATTAAAAAAAAGAATAATAAAAATAATAATAATAATAAAGAATATGAAAAGTTACATTAAATACTCATTCACATTAGCAGAAAAAAGTGCTCTGTTTACCACTGCCTACTGGCAAATACTAGATGCCCAAAATGGGTAATTGCTAGGGTTTCTCAGGCATCTGCAAATACTTATGCAGTTAGCTTGTGATTGCAAAGCCTAATAAAGAAGTTTACTTTTTTGCCTCCTCCCAATCTTTAAGAATTCTTGAAACTGCCACAAAACGCAGTTTCAATTCAAGTCTATGGAAGCAATTGGGGGGCCACACCACACTTGGACACTACATGTAACATCTGAAAAACATGTAGTGACACCACCACAAGCAAATGCCTGAAAAAAGCATCAAGAACTAATCAATTCATTCCAATATTAACCTTTGTTATGGGGCAGCTGAATGTGGTTTACCTATGTAATACCACTTAAAAAAAGGCTGATGTAAACCATACTTTGGAAAAAGGACTTAAAACTAGTATTTTAGCTTTAGGAACCCTAGGTGAACTCTGGCTTCACACACAACATGGGTGCTATGTGCAGAGTGCACTTCCTACTTCAAATTTCCCTTTCCATTCTGTAATCAACATTCTCCTGGTCCATGGGAGAAGGCACTTGCAGGTGCCTGAAAATTGGCTGCAGAAACAGAACTAGTAAAAGCTGACACATATGCTTAATATGGCTCAGAAACTCAAGCAGATATTTATTCCCTCATTTGTTGTGTGATTTCAGCCTTTCGGCTTGATTAGGCATGCCTCAATAAATTTAGTGCAGTCTGCTAAAGAAATGCTAAAAATGTGTGCAGATTTTGGCCCTCCAGAACTGGATTCAGACTATTATTTTTTATCACGTGAAGTATTCCACGTGTAAGTACTCAACATCTGGCAGGTGTCCTCCTTTTCTAGTGCTATGTACAGGTTCTATGACTTTGATGTATATACTCCAGTACAAACCAAGATTTTTAACCCTTCAATGTCATTAGAAAAATCATCCCGGTTTATACTCAGGTCACACCCGAAGATAGCGCTATGTCCTCAAATGTGTAACGAACTTTTATTGTTACACACAAACTGTGAAAACACAGCACCATCCACCAGTGGCCAACAAAATGTCAATTAAAAGCAAGTAACCCATCACAACCAACTCAAAATAGCAAAGGTACAAAAATACTTGTAAAAAGGGGAACATACAGACTGAGCCCATATCATTTTAAAATGTTTACCCTCTTAAATAAATGTTTAGAAAATGGCACACACCATGGCTGTATTTATTCAAGTAACCTTTTAACATTTCTGTTGATTACTGAATTGAATGTTTTCTGTCATGGGTACATTTTATAGCTTAGGTTTTTACTCAAGTCAAAACATTTCCTGTATTCTCAGTAAAAATAGGTTCCTCAGTTTATTTTCAGATTGGTTTATATTTGAGTATATACAGTATGTCAACTTTTCCTCTTATTGACTTCAGACATGACATCTGCTTTCTGGATTTCCTGATGCTCAGGGCCTTATGACCTAAACTGTTATTTTCTCTCTAAAAAGATAATTAATAAAAAGAGACTCTCATTTTGGTTTTCCAGTTTTTGTAGAGGCCTTGGATTGACTGGATCAAATTAGTGGAGATATAAAAAGAGATAATCTAGTAAGGGATTAAATTAGATGTCTGCCTAAAGGCTGAGACTCATCTTCATTTTTACCTAGTAAAACTAGTGTGCCATCAAATTGAAATATGGCTGTCATGTACATAGCAAGCATCTAAAATGCACACTAGTTACCATTCATGAAACCCATGTTGGCAGGCTGTATGGTAAACATGAACTCCATTTAGAAGGTGGGTTAGTCCCTCACTGCAATTCGAAGTACAGTTAACAACAAACAAATACAAAGTGACATTTGACATACTGTCGGTAACACATTTCCTGTCCTGGGTGACAATGCTCACTCACTGCACTGTATCTATGGAGGGGCAGCTTTGGCATCCTAGGACAAAAAATGCTTCCTCTTCTCTCCATTACATAGAGATCATCAGAGATCATAGCAGGACTAATAACAGTACTTAAAGCAGCAAAATGTACAGGACAGCGCTATTTAATGGTAAACCAAGTGGTATTTTTTACCTTGTTACTCCACAGGAAAACCCCAGGGGTCGTCTTCTTCTCACTTTCACCTAGGGCATCTTCTTCCATGACAAGCCTAAGGACAATCTCTTCTTCATAGTCACCCTCATCTGCTACAATGTGAAGTGGTCCAAGAATTATGCAGAAGGTCAACAACCAAAAGGAGCCAGGTAGGATCATAGTGTAACCTTGAGCAAGCCTGGTACTGGTACAACCTGAAATTGGTCACAGGATATTAGCAAAGATCCCTGAACATTACACTACACCTGACAGTTTGCCAAGCAGATGGTAATAATAAAATGCCTTCAAGAAGAATAACAGTACAGATACCTTACAGAATAGGAAAAATAGAAAAAAGGCTAAAGTACTCACAAAGTTTGCAGTCTAAAGCCTAGATTTGGGAGGAGAGAAGCAGAATCACACCACCTCTTGTCTCATCGGATGATCCAGTCTGGTTACTGATTACCTGGGTTTGCTGAACCTGAATCCTAGAGTCAAATTACAAAAGAGAAAGCTGTGTATGGTGTAATGCCACCCCCTCATACAAACAGATGCAGGACTGAGCATGCAATGCCCCTCCACTCCCTCCAAAATTCTTGTGCAAGAAAACACACACATATATACAAAATACCTCTGCCCTCTGATGGCACTGCTTCCACCCGGCTTGGGCATTGCAAGTCATTTCTGTCTGTTCCCAGCCCCCCTAACTAATTCACTCTCCAATTATCTGCCATGCCCACTGCTCATTATTTGTGCTATTTTGGGAAACATTTTGCATATTCTCCGGAGCTAATTTTTAAATCTTCGCTTTTGATCTTAAAATGTCTCAGTTTTCAGCAGCAGTTGATCTATTAATTAAACACACTCAGTATTTCATTATGAACCCTCAGATTCAGCAACATTTTCTGCTTTGATGTGGTCAGTGGATAAGATCACCCACAACCGATGTTAAGGAGGTCAGTAAACACCTTTGGGCTGATTCCAGCGACAGAATGTCACTGCTCATGGTGCATCCTCCAAAACGCATTACAAAAATAGACAGGAGAGAAAAAATGTAAAGGCCACGACACTCTTTGAGTCCCTAATATCCATATGCTGCATAAAAGGAAGACATCAGAGTCATCCTATGTGTATACTGTTATATCGGTTCTATGACCATGTATGCGCTCACAAGGAAGGTTGCTGCTCTGTTCCCTTTGTGACAGTATATAAAAAATGGCTAAAATGAAATAAATGTAATATTAATATTACATTTAATAAAAAATATTTACATGTCATACATGTGCATACATACTGACACATATATTAAGAGCCCAAAGACATGCATAAGGCCATACTACAATATTATATGGCCAAAAATCGGTGAATATTAGACCATCACAATTTCAAGAGCTTATTGGACATCCCATCCCACACCATAGACCAATTTAAGTTGTTCTTCCCCTTGTCATCCATAAGGCTTAGTTCAAACCTATATATAAGTCACTTAGCAAGCATTTATGAATAAACACTGAGCTATCATACAAATCTAATAAAAAAGTCTGCTGTACATTTACAAAATGCTGCAGCCTTTTTTAATATGTGGGTGCATAATAATTAAAATCAATGAAAATACCTACAAATTTTAAAAAAGTGATGAAAAATATTGAAGCATTGGCATGTTAATAAACTAATATCTAAAATGTGCCACTACCCTAACACACCACACATACAAAATATATTTTTTTAATACAATACCTTCAATTTATAAAAAAATATTCTTTCTATTCTTCTTTACTTGAGCCCCATTCCCAGGAGTGTCTCTGACCTCCCCAACACTTGTTGGTGACAATACTATGTTCAGGGGCTTTGCTATTATCTGGAATAGGGGTCACCAATAGACTTCAGTGTTTCAAAAACAATGGAATATGAATATTTTTTACTTGGGTTTTTTTTTTTTATTTTGATTGATCAGACAAAATTAAATAAAAGTATATTCTTGAGAAGATGGGAAAAGAAAAGGAGACTCTCGCTATCCTTTAAATATTATAGAGGATATTATAGTTGCTAACCCCTAAGGCTTTAAATGTATTAGGGAGTTATATTACTCAATTCAGATATTTCTGGGTGAGTATGAATGAGAAATACAAAGTTCAAGATAGGGAGAACACTGGACACTATCTTCCTACCAACTAACGGTCCACTCCATTATCCCGGAAAAACCCTTTTATGTTCTAAGCACTCCTGAAAATCTTCAATGTGAGTCCCTTATCTGATGAGTCCATCTATATAAAAAGCATCAGGGGCCAAGACATCTGATTTTGTTTTTAATTTTATGTAAATATGGCCACACAAAATACTGTTTTAAAAGCAGGAACCTTTTTTGAAAGATAACTATGGATCTTTATATTTCCTTGCTTATCTACATAAATATTTGATGTTCTACAACAAAGCCCCTCCTTTTCATTTATACTTACCCTGGAATACCTAGGTTGAGTAATAGAACACACTAATACAAAATCAAATTAAATAAATTCCAAGCAAATGTATTTATCTCAGCGAGAAGTCATATGCTGATGATGATAAAAAAAATGAAACCTGTCTCTATATTAGGCTGTATGCGCACTTTACACCAGTGGTTCTGGAAGTGTATTTGGCTATATAGGACATAAAGGAATGTTTTGTATATATTCCCAATGTATTTAAATAGGTAATAATCCTTTTTCTTGGAATATGTAATAAAATTAAATATGTGAATAGCAGAAGGCTCCATGAATATTGCAAAAGTGTATTCTCCATACCCACCAGCTAGAAATGAAATTTCAATTTATTTTAGATTTTCACTTTCTTTTCTATTCACTATCCATATATGTTAATTGCTGACCGTGAACAATCCAAAGGCTAAGAAGGCTAAAAAATAACTATTCTATGATGATCTGCATGTTTGGTAAATAAGTAACCTGGCATCATTGTGCCCTTATTTGGCCCCATTCAGTGATAAATATACTGACTGGCACTTTTGTTTCCTCTTTTAAAGGTCTGAAATGCAGAAGATTAGTCACTTCCTTTTTAAAAGTGACAAGACAAATTCCAAGGGTCATTTTTTACTAGGAGATGGGGCAGTAACAAGAGAACAGTAACAAGAGAACTGTCCCACTCATAGGAACCAATGTTCTTGTGTAATGATAGTGTAATATAGCCACATTGCATACATCATTAGTATGTATAAAAAACATTCTTGACACCCAGATTCCATGCAAGTATTATCCAGCAAAGAATTTTGCCCTTACACATACAGGCAATTTTTAATAGTGGATAAAATACATAAAGGCATATATGGTTACCAGTACATTGAGTATGCCATCTATATAAATAGATGTCATTGGCACATATATCATTTGCCATATAAAATGAATGATGATTATATTGGGCACTGCACAATCATAATATTGGTTAATATAATTACCTTTATTTTCTTTAAAAATATATACCGGTAATTGGTACAGATATATAGGTCTTATATTCAAGTTCAATGTACTACGGTATAAGGTCCTTTTTGGGTTTCTTAAAATAAGTTGTTACTTCCAGGCATAGTATGATAGGTTGGTCTATAAAGAACCAGACAGGTACCAAAGCAGATCTAAAACAATCACTCAATCTCATCTAAAGTAAATTAAAAATAATTTGTAATCTTTCTAAATATCAAACCTTTATTAAAATGGTATCTGATCTACCATGAAGGTGTTTCTTTTGAAACTTCTTGTTCTTGGAGGTTATAATGTTCCCAGGTTTTGCTTTATCACTCTGTCACATGCATCCTGATGGAGCTACAAGAGGCCAAACCAACACCCATTGCTCAGGCATGTTTCACCATTGTGGTTAAGAAGCCAGTTGAGAGTATTGATGTGCAGCCTTTGTAGGAGTGATCGCAATGTAGACTTTTAAGATTTCCAACGCCACCTGGACCCTCCTCCTTTGTAAGTTGTAGGTTTAAGTTTTGTATGTTGCTTGTTTCAAGTATGATTTTAAATGTATTTGTTTACAAGGTTTGGTTTCTACAGCCTTTGCATCTACCCTGTGTCACATACATAGACTTTTTACTCTCTGGTTCAACCAATTCAATGTATACATTTGTGCTAATGTCACAAGGATGGGTGTGTGCACTCCCTTTTACCCCCACTGATCTGTAATTTCCCACCCCTCCCGATTTTTTTCCCCTTCTTTTATTGTTTTGTTTGTGTATATACAGTGACACAGGAGGATGGGAAGACCCTGCCCAGAAGAGCTTACAATCTAAGAGGTGGGGAAGCATCACACAATGCCCCTGATTCATCAATAAAATCCGCGCTCGCTGGAAGCGCGAAAGTACGCGCGGCCATCGATCGCGGATTACGGCGGTCCGGACTCGAGTGTGCGCGTACACTCGCCTCACTGCCAGCCGGATTCGAATGCGCGACCGATAATCCGATTCTGCTTGATGAATCAGGCGCAATAGGTCTAAATGTCAATCAGTTGTGACTTAGATCTCCTTAATTCATACAGAACCACAAAATAGTCAGACAGATTCAGAATTTATCAACATTTCCCACTACAAAAAAAGTAGTGAAACAAGAAAAAAAAACATTTTCCCTTTTCATTGAACAGAATGTGTGGCGCCCTCCATCATTCTGATGTCACTGGACACGATCCTGAAATATTGTTTACAGCAACAATCCTCTAACGTCCATGGCTTAATGGAAAATAGGTGTGATCCTCCACTAGATTGGTGCATAAAAGGTATAATTGCTGGGATGTATAAATAAAGACTTTAAAATAGATGAACCTAACTGAACTGAACATGAACTACAGCACTGTACATTATAAACAATTTCAGAATCACCAAAATCAATAAAAATGGCTAAACATGAACTTAAAAATGTTAAAGTTCTTTTGAAATCCTTTCATTTAATCTTTCCCCCATGTCTCTTGTATTATACCCTTGGTAAAAATTAAAATGTACAACAAGTAAAAAAAAAAAATACTCATTGTATTGTAACTAACGTTCAGTCTTCTCCTTTGTAGTGACCTCATGTGGCCATTTGGGAAAACGGTAAATAGGCAGTGAATCCTTACTGTACAGTAGGAGCAGCACTCATCAATACTTGTATTAAAAAAGGATAATTTTTTCTCTCTTGCGAATCATGTATTATGGTGTATAGGTTAGCGTAATATTCACTGAAATTTTTTTCAATGACTTCTGGATCATATTGGACCCCCGTGATTTATCTCGAAGTGCCAAAAAAAGTAGAATTGGATGGATGTTCTCTAACTCATTGAGCTAGTAAGGAATCTGATTTATTCCCCTTTTCATAATATTTTTGCCTGAGAAATAACAGGGAGTTTTCCACTTTATCTAGCTCCAGCAATTTGAGTCGGTGCAATATGTCAGCCTCCCTCCTAGGGGATACCCAACAAGTGCATGCTATTGGGGAATGTCCACCTTCGCTAAAGAGATCCTGTCTGATATCGACAGACCCACCTCTGTCAAAGGAGATGTAGGAAACTGAACACAACTCTGCATTAATCACCTCATTCACTGACCCCCTGGGGGCATAAGAGAGATTGTGAATCAGGTAAAACTTGTTCAGCTCCTGTTTTGGGACTAGGCTCAATGGCAATACCACCAAACTAGGCAATGGTGAGGCCTGGTATGTCCCCCCATCCTGTCTAACATGATGTCCTTCTGCAATTTACCTTTCAATATGAATGAACAGTGACAAACTGAGATTTTGGGCCAACGATGGAACATGACAATGAACAAGGAATCTGAAAAAACTCCCTAAAACTCACCTCCAACACCCTGGATGCCAAACTGTCCAACTACCTACTTAAAAAGAGCAGCATCCTTCCTCATCTCACCAACATTCTTTTTTTTCCAGTGTTATTGCTACCGTGCCACTTGGCCCGGCCCTGGCTAAAACATTGTGACAAACTATGGCCTCCACTGCATCCGGAACATTCATGCTGGAACTGGCACGAACCCTCAAATCTGCACGTGCATTTGTTGAACGGCCAGCAAACCCCTTGCCTGTGGACAGCCAGTAAACTCCAAGGAAAGGATCCACCAGACCCCCCCCCCATCCCCCCAGGAAGGAGCTGGCCTGCCACCTGGGTTGGGTTCGACAGCTTCATTCACATTCAGGTGGTCCCACTGCACTGCTGGTGAAACTGTTCATCATAGCGCAACCACGCCATGCCCCATGAACCCAGTATGCCTTGGCTAGGACTGCGGGCCATGCCTGGGGACAAGCTTGCACCTGAGCCACTCCCACCTTAGCTGTGCCACAGACACAAGGACCTGCCTGCACACACCGCCTGCTCCCTCTGACCAGTTGAACTAGTCAGGACCCCAGCCATAACTCCTGGCGCTCCTGACCCATGAGGACTCTGCCTAAGCCTGGGATTCCTCCTGAACATCTGCACTGCAACAGCATGAGATCGCAAGGCAGGTGGGAACAAAGGATCCTTTGTCCCTGGGGGAGGCCTCCAGGCCCACGCACTCTAGCAGGTAAACCCTCTGCGACCACAAGATCTGCGCCCCCTCCATTGCAGTATCCAATGACTCCTCTGGAAGCAACTCCACCATCTTCTCCTACAGCTATACGGGACCCCACTGTCTAGCAGCTTCTGGAATTCTTGCCAGGATTTCTTCCACTTTGGACATTGGGGAGTTTTAAATCCTTATCATCCCCACCTTCTATTTACCCAAACTGCCCAATCCTCATCCTGACCGCACCTTACCCCCTCCCTAACCCAGTTGAACTGTGCTCCCCCTTTCACCTGGTCATGTTGTCCCTCCACCCAGGTCCAGGCCACACTTAACCCAAGTCCCAGAACACTGAATACATGGTTACAAAACTCTGATCTTCCTCACTTTGTTTCTGGAAAGTGAAATCTTCACATCTGGATTGGGTGTAATTGATCATTTGTACAGATGACAACGTGTATTTTCATAACCAATCAAGGACAGGAAAAATAGTTGGTTAAGATTAAAGTTGAATTTAAGTCACTAAAGTCAATTGGCAATCAAGCAGATTTTACTACAGAAAGTGACAGGCAATGTCCCTTCTGCAATAAGTACACTGTACAACAAGTACAGATAAGTGGAATGTGGAAGAAAAGAAGGAAGAAAATGGCGGCACGTTATGGCGGCGAGTTAAAAGCAGTATAACACAGTAGGGATATAGTACATATATTTACTCCATATTTATATGTATATGGGAAATAACACTTTAAGCCGGAATGAGTAATAGTCTCCACATCAGAGGAACGGTTTGCAAGCAATGATGATAAAAATATCTATAGCAGCTGTAATTTAAGTGTGTTCTGTCCTCACTTTGTTTTTCTGAAAACACCATAGAAATTCCATGCTTGAAATGTTTATAGTAAAATAATAAGCTAGTCATCATTGTATGCTTTACTTCCCGCTTAGACCTGCAACAAAACATAACAGAGGGCAGAAACTTCAGGCATTACTAAAAGGTGTATGTATGAAAAACCATAGGAGAAATTCATAAATTAAATTCTATACGATCACAAAAGATTACCATGAAAGCAAAGGGTTGACCCGCTTATGGGATCATTTGTAATTTTTTTTAGAAAATTGCAATAAAAATTGCTTTTTAGCAATGCAGTAGTGATTGTTTATTGAAAAGATTTTAAAGTAAAATGCAGAAACTGCTGCTTTGCATTCAAACATATGTGGACTGATTATCCGCAGGATAATCAGTCTGTAGAACTGGAACTTGTCCGGTTTTCCTTGGGCAAAAAATCCGTTCACTTGTCTATATACCCATCTTAATGTCCACAGAGAACATGGGTGTAGTCATAAAAAAGTGGGGGTACAGTAATTGTGAGGGCTATCCATGGCGAGCGCACATCCTTGTTATGTAAACGCCCATGTGCCCATTCCCGAAAAAAGTGAGGGCAGAGCGTGCCCAGTTGTGCCCGCCCCACTACACCCCTGACAAAGTAGGAGGTCAGATACAATCTGATAACCCTGAAGGTATCCAGACATCAAAGTACTGTGAAGCACGTCATAAACTTGGAAGAAGACCTAAGAAGTTGTAAGCTATGGAGGGCACTCAAGCACATTTCACATCTCCGAAACACACCACACCTACTAAACACTGTGCCCCAACCAGACAAGGTTGTGAGAATTTTAATAATGTTATTAGTAGTAGTAGTAGTTATTAGTATGAATACTGATTATATTTATATGGTTATATGTTATTACTATAGGGATTATGTATGAATTTGAGGACCCTTACAATTATTTTTAAATGATTTTGTTTGGCTTGTCTGGAAAGGCAGGACAGTTGAAACTTTTTATATAGTATTCATTAATGAAGCTGAAGACAGACCAACTATACAAAACTATTTTAGTAAAACGTTTGAAAGCAATCTAAATTATTATTGTGATCTTTCTTCTTTATTATTACCGTACCTTTTTAGGCCATGAATTTGAGAATGAATAACATACATTACATATAATTGTATTGAAATATGTAATAAAATATGATTTAACTGTGACTGAGGAGTTACTTTGTACTTGTTACCTACATTTTTCTATGGGTATTGCTTCCCTCCAATAACCCTCTTCTAGTGGTCAATTAGATGTAACAAATAAATAGGTTTAATTTCTAGTTTCAGTACACGCCCTCATTCCTAATTAAATGAGTAAGGTACAGGGGGTCAGTTGCTGCAGAAAACTGTTATAAAAGTCTGCTACAGAGACGCTTAGGCTTCTCATTCTTGATCTTGGAGTTCTATAGATGCTTTATTTGAAACAAAAAAATGTTCCTTTGTATAGTTTACAATTATCTCTGTATATTGGGGAAGCATTTTTGGCCACATCTCACTGAAATTAGCAGCCTCTCTGCAGTAGTTATAAGTAGCTAGAGATCATGTGATTAACCATGCCTAGGCTAGGAGCTTTGGGGGGAGTAGTATTTATGGCAATAAAATGTAAACATTCCCAAAATGCACTCTAATCGTTAACACGCGGGGTGAAAAATCTTTTTTTTTCTATGCTTTTTTCTATGCTGAAGCATATTGTCAGCCAAGCATATTGTCAGTCATTTCACCTTCAGTGTCCCATCCATTCTTGCATGAAGGGCAATGCTTGGTCAATTCTATGTTTATTATAAACACAGGTTTAATGAAACACTGTTTATAAATTATCTCAGATCAAGCTTCTCCCTGGTAAAGCTACTTTGTGGATTTCTCTCACAATAGAAGTTCATTCAACCACAGAAAGCTTTAAAATACACATTAAATCCTGGTCACTTTTGTAGCAAATAATGAGCAGCTTTTGGCATACCCTAGTTGATAAGGAACTGAGAATTATTATACCACACTGAGGCTCTTATGAATAAAACAAAATTCCCATAACCTATTTTCACATGGATCACTTAGTCCTTCTTATCACATTGCACTCATCGTATAATAACACGTGGGTGGTACAGTACACGGGTGCCATATTGCCATGAAGTCACTTTCAAGGTGCTCATACGTTTACAATCTGATTGAAAACTATTACTGCATATACAGTGTAAGTGTTGTTGCATTTATCTCACTTTTTTCTTGCATTTTTTATCTTATATACGCACCAAAAAAAACCTGAATATAGTGGTATTTTATCTTGGGTAATGAAAGGAGCATCTCTACTAAAAGAACACCTGTCATTAAAGCAGAACTGGTTGTTGGAATTGGTGAGCATTTGCCATAACCAGCAGGTATGCACAATATATTTGCTGATTATGGCACAGATTTTACCTTTTGTAGACACCCTACAGCGATGACAAGTTCAGGAGCCTGTCACTGCTGCATCCCCCCATACCACTATTCTTACTGTTGACTCCACAGTGGATTTTGTGGTGATCTCCTTTGGCCATTGGACAACCAACCAATATGTAACTTCTGCACGTGTAGATCTATATGTGGTGGTGCTGCATGCAGTGTGGTTAATGCACTGTGCAGTGTGGGGTAAAAACAAAAAGCCCCCAGGACCCAGGGAATTTTTCTTTCAGTGTTGTCACTAGTAAAGATGATTGAAATAGTCAAGTTCTGCTCCACTACGATTTTCGCAGAAAACAGTGGATACATGAGAGAAAATGAGCAAAGTGCAATTAATCTTTTATTTTTTCAGCATAAAATAGGCAACCTACTGTCTACAAAAAAAAAAAACATGAGATGCAGTTATGAGGGACACGTGCCAATGCAAAAATACCATTCAGTGGGAAGAGGGTCTCTTTATGTGGCTTCAAGGGCAACATTTGAAAAACACCATTCCTTTAAATAACTTGCTTGGAGGATGCCATTAAGCTTGTATGATGTAATTTAAAAAACATAGAGTTCCTCTTAATTAGCAGATCCTTAGCATTATGGCAAAAGTGTATATTAATCATATTTATTCATTAACCTTATCCAGTCCTCCAAAAAGGATTTGGGGGTTGTTGGCAAAAGATATCTGTCCCCTTTCAGTGCAATGAGTATGGGGTACATAAGTACCACGTGTCTCTTCCCAAAAAGTTTAGTGAACAAAGACAGCAATAAAAAAAAATGGGATTCCCCCTAGGAACCTTTCACACCCATGGTGTGGAACTACGTGTTTGGCAGCTCCCCTGTGTAACCAGATTTGCACACAGTTGCAGCCATGGTGAAAATTTTCTAACAACAACTGCATATACAAATATGACTTTTGGACACGCTTTTGAGAACTGTGCCTTCATCTGCTGTAGCCATGTGCAAAAAAATACTTCCCAACCTCTTCAATTATTTGAATAGAAAAGATTGGCGCTGTGTTTGAGCCTGTGGCAGAACACTATGGCTCACCGCAGATCTAGAATGGTGCCTAAATTTCAGACTGGCCAATTATTGTTTTTTTATAGTAAATGATATCACTCTATTGAATGATATCACCTCTATTGAAGCACAAACAACCTGTCGGTTAGGGGGTCTCTTTGTACTTTAAAAGGGAACCCCACTTTTAATTTTCTTTAAATATGCATGTTATTCAAAGGATTTGCATATTTTCAATGTTGCCCTTGAAGCCATTTCTGTAGAAATATTACATGGCTGAATTAAAAGGCAATCTCTGTGGAAAAGCACCGCAGAATTTCTTCAACAGAGATGCACCACCCATCCTTAGTCATCAGTAATTACTTGGATGTTCTGAATTCTAGCATGTAGCTAGAGACAACACAGACCCATTGCTCATTTTTTGTACATCATTCGTCTAGTGCTGTTCATTTCATATCAGAAATTATTCTAAAATTATTGTTCAAAATCAGATTCGAACCCTGGCATTAAAGTATCAGTTTCATCTTTCATTCCATAATAAAGGTCATCTGTTTCATGTTCCTGTGTAACCCTCCTTGCCTTTTCTTCACCATTGGTATTATCATCGTGGTTGGAGATAGGAAAGCTTTCTTGTTTCATTTGTGGCTGTGTGGCTTCATACAAAGATGCATCGATCATTGCTATTTGTTCACATGCAGGCCCATCTATAAGATTGAATCCATCTCCACAAAGGGGACCTCCAAACTGCACAGCGACATCGTGCTTCTGCGGCTGCCAGTCTTCGCAGCTGTGCAAAGAGGACGCACTACTTTCTGTGCTTGTCTTCTCCGATGTGGTTATAGTAGTTTCTTCTTTTAGACAAGCAAGAGGGACAGGCTGACTAAACAAAAGTAAAGCAAAACCTAATTATTAAGTGAACTTTGAGTTTACCTACAGTATAGATATGTCTAATTTGGATTGATCTGTGATTAACATTTTTAACAAATCAACACTTTATATGGCTTTGCCACTTTGAAAGTGAAGAATGCCATAGGCCATGGAGATCACAGGTACTTGTTTCTATTAAAAGTGTCCAAAGTGGCTGTAATATAAGTCTATAGGCATGAAAGGTGATGAGTACTCCATTCAAGTTAAAAAGGTTTTTATTTGCTAATTTATGACGATCATGAAATCTCTGGTCTTCACTTCTAGAATCCTGCTTTAATACATCAGAGTGGCTAACAGGTTTCTAAAAGTGGAGAACAAAACAAAATGGAAAACAAATTCTTGGGATGATGTCTGCACTACTGCCCTAGTTTAATACTACTACTAGTTTCTTATCTGGTTACCACCAGCAGCAAACATGATTCAAGAGATGTAGATTTTGGATAATGGTAAATGTTTATATGGTCCTTGCCTATGGTGCCATGGGGAATATTGTAGGTAAATAGATGCAGAGTCCATGTAAAAATTTCACAAACACATTCCACTATGGCCAAAAGCAAATGTAAGCATTTGTCATAAAGTGGATTGAAAAACACACTTTCTTACCAGATGGCTTCTACCATTGCATGTTCTTCTGTACCAATGGAATTCCTGTGTATTTCCACCTTGGCCTGCAACTTTGGTTGTGAAAAGTCAACTAGCACAGGTTGTGCCAATGGTGGGATGGACTGGTTTCCTTGAGGTTCCCCAAGTTCCTCTACCTTAATCTGAATCTGCTCATAGGACGGCAAGGTGGCCTCATAGCGTTCTGCTTCTTTAGCGCTTGTGTAAGGTGTGGTAGACCTGTTCAGAAAGGATACTTTGAAAAATTAATATTTTATTACCATAAAACAATGCTGAACAAAATAATATTAATAATAATAAAAAACAGGATTTGTATAGTAACATACATATTTACCAACATATTACGCAGCGCTGTACATTAAATAGGGGTTGCAAATGAAAGACAGACACAGACAGTGACACAGGATGAGGAGAGCCCCTGCCCCGAAGAGCTTACAGTCTAGGAGGTGGAGGAAGTATCATACAATAGAAAAGAGGATATGGATTGGTGGGAAACAGGGGTCTAGCTTTTTTTACAAAGAAGTCTTTGGTGGTCCCCGGCTCTGGCCGGTCCACCCCCCACGGGGTCAGGAGAAGGGCCCTGCTTTGCAGAGCCGTGGACCATGTGCCTGTACTGATCGCAGGCTCCGGGCGGTGAGCGGGTTGTCTCTCTGAATACCACGCGCTCACTCTCCCATTGCAGGCTGAGACCTGAGATGGGAGAGTGGGCACGGTCTGGTATCATGATGTCACTCTGCGGGAAGTGTCTTGCCCTTTGAGTGACACAGGCAGGGGTGGAGTGGGGCAGGAACGTACCATGCCTCCTCTTCTCTTTTTGCGACTACACCCCTGGTGGGAAGTAGTGAGGGTTTAAAGGACAGAAGAAGATGGGTAGGCTAATTTGAAAAGGTGGGTTTTGAGTGCTCTTTTAAATGCGCAGGAGTAGGAGCAAGCCAAATAGGACGAGGGGGATCATTCCAGAGAGTCAGCTCTAGAAAAGTATTGGAGTAATTCATGTGAGGAGGTTATGAGTGAGGAAGTCATTAGTAGGTCATTAGAGGAGCGGAGAGAATGGCTAGGGGAGAAATTTTTTACCAGGTCAGAAAAGTATGTGAGACAAAAGCTGTGGGGGGATTTGAAGGCAAAGCACAGGAGCTTGAGTTTGATTCTAAGGTGGAATGGAAGCCAAAGAAGAGAACTACAAAGAGATGCAGCAGAAGAGGAGAGGTGGGAAGGATGGATGAGTCTGTCTGCAGCATTCATGATAGATTGTGGAGGAGAGAGTCGGGTTAGTGGAATACCAGAGAGGAGGAGGTTACAGTAGTCCAGATTAGAGATGATAGGTGCGTGTACAAGGAGTTTGGTGGTCTCAGGAGACAGGTAGGGGTGAATTATTGAGATGTTGTGCAGGAGAAAGTGACAGGATATAGGAGGTAAATAGGAGGGCAGAAGGTGACACCAAGGCAACGTGCCTGAGGGGAGGGATGAATAATAGTGTTGTTAGAAATATGTCAGGGGGGGATATGGAATTTGAGGGGGGGAGATGATGACTTCTTTTTTATCCAGGTAAATTTCAGAAATCTGTCAGTTATCTATGATGAGATGGCTGACAGGCAGCATGAGACCTTATCCAGGACTGAGGGAGACAGGTCAGGGGTGGACAGATAGATTTGAGTGTCAAATCTATCTGTCCACCCCTGTAAAAAGTCACAATGTTATAACCAATAGAAAACACAAAAATTGACATAATCTGTTGACCAAATATCATATAAATCAGAGGTCCCCAACCCCAAGCCGTCTGACAGGTGGCCCGCGGCTCTGGCCGGTGCAACCCCCAGTGGGGAGAGTTGGCATGTTCTGGCATCATGACGTCACTCTGAGGGTAAGTTTCTTCCCCTTTGAGTGACACTTGGCTCCCTGCGTATAAACGGTCCAGGGGCCATGAGATTAGTGGTCTGCGAGCTCCTAGGACCACTAATATAAATTATATCAATCAAGTCCCCAACAAAGGAAATGTTCCCATTTCTGGGTCGGCCCAGTTCTTATTTGCAAGACAACAGTGACCTGACACACCAAATAGGTGAAAAGGACCCTGTACAACCTGAAATAGTAAGTATTGCTTCCTAAAGGAACTTTATTGTCATTATTGCAATTAATCCAGATTTAATAGCATTATTCATCTAATCAAACACCTTCATTGCTAAACCTAGGTATGCATGTAACCCATACAAAGTGTTTCTGACCCAGTTTTGGCTTTTGTATCTATATCTCACACTAAAAAAGTGAGTGAACCATAAAGGTTGTGAACCTCTGTTGAGCCTTTTTCCTGCCAAGAACAGGTACTGTTTTGGACAAATCCTTTTCTGTCCCAGGCAGTACCTGTTACTAATACAGGCAAAGGAAAACTTTCCATGAAGTCACCTACAACAAAAACAACCTGGAAGAGGTTCTAACCCGCCCCTTACTACTAAAATGGATAGCACCAAACCCCTAAATAGAAAATGAGAAAAATGGAGTCTCTAAAGTCACAGACAGCAATGTTCTATTCAAAGCTACCGGAATTTTGGGGCAAACTTCTAATTTCTGTTCTCTCTAATCCCTTTGTCATTTACAGATCTAACAAAGATCACTTCAACATAAACTCCCTGCTCTTGATTGTTTTTCTACCCTTTGCTAACCTCACGCCTCTCTAAGTAAATATTCTTTTAAAGAATTTGGGGAGAAACATGAAAAATTAAAGTAGGTAAATTAACTTGTCAGAACAATCTGCGTGCCAATAGCGACATGTGTAAAAGGATATATACTTAGAAAACTATACACCATACCCATTTATTTTAGGAACTGGAGGGCTTAGTCCTGTCCGCATATCAGTGTGTTTCCTGAATATTAGGAGCACGTACGTATAGTGTATTAAACACCCAGGTCCTGTGAAATGTCAAGATCTAGGTGACTACATTTTTATATGTATTGATCTTTTATGTACAAATACATATTAAAGTTTTGCAAACAACCTGGTAGCCGCAAACCTCATTTCTATAACCTTCTTACTCTTCACATATTCATATTTAAGAGGTGGCTGTAGTATCTAGGACAAATTAGTAAGGAGAGAAACATACACTATTCGCTACATATATTTTATTTGATAAGTGATTTTGATTGTAAAAGAATGTAAATTAAAAAAGTTTTCTCATTTACCTTTTGAAACTTAACTTGCCAGCATTGGATCCTACTATCAACCAACCTCATGAAGCCATTTATGCTAGTTTGGGGTATGTCAGTGTGGCTGCACAGGTTTATGTTTGATGTACAAGTGTACAGGAATTGGAATATGCTTTGGATAAACACAAGTCTGTTTGGAGGAGTATAAATATACAGACAGACTAGATAAGCCAGGTATCTGCTATCATTATCTGTGTTTCTATACACAAAACCTTTCTCCTTCCTTATACCCGGTCATAAATGTCCTTATTTTTGCTTATGTTTAATATGATGTACTTTTAGATAAATCTGGCATACTTTTCATTTTACAGGTCCCAGTAATGTTTGACCTTGGATTAAAATGAGATGAGTGATGAATTATAATTCTTGTGTAATTAGGCAGGGCAAAGAGAAATAATGATATACAAAATGCAGTAACCAATACCAGCCATATTCCATTTACTAAACCCTTAGAGCAGTCAAAACAATTTGCCCTATTCCTAATAAATGTGCAAACAAGAGCAATAATTAGAGACATACCATTGCTTAGCTGGAGTTCCAAGATCAGATTTTTCTGACAAAGGCACAGCTTCCATATCCACTGGAGTAAAAGTGATCTATAGGAACATGAAGTATAATACAAGTATAACCACAGAAATCTGTCACCTTTATGTATGAATATCTGATAATTGATAACATCTACAATATATGATATACCAAGAAATTATTCACTACTTTATATTTAGGTATTGCCCGCACTGATTGACAACTGCCCACAATGTGGTTATAATCAACTTGTCATAATTCTGGGCAATTTACACTATGTATATAATAAAAAAAAATCACAAAGCAATGAACAAAACCTTGTAACCCATTAAACTCCAGGAGGGTGGGGGAAACTTCATGTACACAGTGCTAGTATTGGGTCCCAGCCAGAGTAGCTAAATCCAACACATCACACAAATGCGCCAGAGAAGTGGACACAGAAGAGATTTGTCCCACACCTTGTAGTCCTGCTAAAATTAATTTATTTCTAGTCAAAAATCTTTAGTGCAAAAAAAAACGCATGGAGGTCAGCAGGACCTGTGGGAACATGGCTTAAGAGGAAAAATGTTTACCACCTTTGTTTCACCTTTAATAAAAAACAATGTGTACAAAAGATTCAGCATCAGATAATATATTCAAATTTGCACTTTTCTCGAAAAGCTCCTCCTAATTCTGACACATCACTATAGATCAGTAAATTAATCCATCACATTAAATGACCAATAATGAGGCAGATGGGTGTGGCTATGTTTAACTTTTATAAGGGAAGTTTATTATGCTGTTTTTATTGAAGGGTAGCCTTGATATTATAATTATATGCTTAGCTTCAATTGCCCAGCTTTGTGACAGTTTACAGTATAAAAGCAAAAGGTCTGGACCTGAAAAAAAAACTTTTTAAGGGATGGGAGACCCTTCATTTTATATATTTAGCTGCAGGCAGTACCAGCTAGGATTGATGCACGTACTATCACTCACTGCAATGGATCAGGTGTAGTTTGGCACTGAAAGATATGGTACAATAATTCCAGGGGGGTCTATTTATAAAGCAGTGAATATGACATTCACTTAAAACATTCAAGTGCCACCATTGTAACACAAGGACCTGGAAGATTCTCCACCAGAGAATATGTCAATGAATGTCAGATTCACTGCTTAATAAATAGACAAACCTAGGATGTGCTATATCTTTCAGTGCCAAACTACACCTGATCCATGCCAGCTGCATTTCAAATATATTTATTATTAAACTAGGAAGCAATTACTTAGAGTACTAAACTAAATTACTAAAAGAGTAGATTTATTTATATTAATGATTTTTATTCCTATGATAATATTTTGTTCACAAAGTTCAACAAACAAGGTTAAACTGTTTTCTATATAAACCCCCAATCACTTGCAAGGGAAATAAGAAACACAATCTTTGCTTACAAATAATTGCATGATTGATTCAAACACAGTGAACTGTTTAGTAAATCAGTCTCAATATATCCATGCTTAAAAACATCATATATTATTATAAAATGTTGAGTTTGATTTACAGATTCTGTAAAAGTATTTGATAGCTGGACTGGCAAAGACTGCGCTATAATGTGCGAGACTCATAATAAACTTTTTGGATATATGACTTTAAAACTGACTGTATTGCTAAGTATCTTTTATTGTACAGTAACATGTTTGCTGAATTTCTTATTTTAAGTTATTAAAAAAACACATGTTCTATAAATAGGGGCATTTTATACATATATGTGTGCACAATACAACAAATAAATAAAAAAAAAAAATATATATATATATATATATATATTGACCCCCCATTCTGTGCAAATGGCATATCTCCTACCTTAGGATAACACTGACAGATGCTCCAAGTGATTCCAATAAATATCAGGAACACCCCCATTGAACAGAAAGTGATGTATATGTGGGGCTTATCCACACTCATAATAAACATGCCGATCATGATCAGAAAAAATCCCAGAACAATGAGCCCATAGCGAAATGTTTTATCCTCCGCCATTTTCAGAAGATTAAAAGAAAAAAAGGGAAAGTATCCAGGTATGGAAGGGGGTCACTTTCTGACAGCTGCACTTTCCCTGTCACACTGGAAGCCAGCACACAATCTAGCTTAGCCCAGTCCTGCCCAAAGTTGATCAAGCCAGTTCTGAAAAAATGAATGCAAATGGTTTGCTGAGATTTCCACTCCGCTGATGCCAGACTGAGCACCTCAGTGCTGACCTTCCCTGGAGGTATAAATACCCTGCAATATCCACACCTTTACCTGTCGTGTTTATGGAAGAAGCATTTCATGTGCCTCTGGAGGAGGGCGGTATGGGCTACAGTGCATGATTAGTGCACATACCTTTACAATGATTTACTATCAGAGTGCCTGAGATTTTTTCATCTACTAGAAAAACTTATTATGGTTCCTTTTTGTATATATACATTTTAGGAACTTTTTTTCAAAGGTTTGAATGGACTGGGAAAGTGTTAAGCTCTGTACAGACGTCAGATGACTGTCGCTGGAAACAATCTTTTGCAAACGTTTCTAGTGCTGTACACACAATGCCATTCTGATCAATGGAATGAGGAGGACATATGAATGGCACCCCACTGGCACTCCAAAGAAGAGCACAGCAGTCATTTTAGATCTACTGTTCAATAATCCACCGCTGTACACATGGCAGATTTTCACAGGAGATGAGCACAACCATTTATTTCAGACACCGATCATCTGATCATTTGACGTGTATACAAAGCTTTAGGGGTTCGTTTACTAAAGGAATGATGTCTGTCCGCATAGCAAAAAGAATGATCCCTTTGCAAGGGATATTTCACTTCAGAATATAAGTTTTAGATGGACTAACTATCTCTAAAAGCCTACAGACTAGAAGGTGGCAGAATCAGCGAAAGGATTCTTGTTGGTTACAGTGTTGTAAGACCTGGCTATGGACAATTGTACACTTTTTGCAGCAGACAGCCAATAGCACCACCTTACATTTAGAGGTCTATTTATACAGCAGTGAATCTGACATTCACTGAAACATTCTCTAGTGGGGATTTCACCGCTGCCATTGAAACACATAGAACTGCAAGATTCTCTACCAGGGAATGCGAGATTATTGTTGCTCGAATTTGCCTCTGTTTCGTTTTGAGTTTGTCTTGCTGAACGGAAGTAAATATTCAGATTCTGACTTTCGAATCTGAAAAATAATGATCCCCTTCAATGTAAAAAGCAGGTTGTCAGTGCCAGCCGTGTATGTTAAAAACAGCCTCACAGGGAGTGCTGATGCAAATGTTCAGCTCATAGTTCAAGGAAGCAAGAATGGTGCTGTATTTCGTGTAAAATCAATAGGAATTTTCTGTGCTTGCTCTTAGTCTGAAAAAAAAAGAAAACTAATGTAGCTGCATCCTCTAAGGTCTGGTAAATTATGATATAACACATTTTGTTCCTGGGTTTAGAAACCCTGTGAAATACAGTATTTGTTCACATTGTGTATAAAAGCAAAGAGTGTTGCGGGGTTACTATACAACCAACTATCCTCCTTTTTATCGACATTTCTTGCCTCATATGCCATACATAGGAGTCGCACAGCATTCGAAACATTACTATGTTCCAAGAGCAGGCCGATACATGTGATCTCCCAGTTATATGAGATATTGATTTGAGTATATGCTAATAATGCCCCCACCTACACGAGATATTGGGAAAAGGAATTGGGGTTATCTATCTCCCCTCTGGAATGGGAAAAGGCATTTATTCGGACCCATACACTGGCACTTCCTTGTAAGGCCGAGGAGACCAATTATATAATTATCTCCAGGTAGTATTTATGTCCCACAGATACCCATCGTATGTCTCCCTCACTCCCCGACAGGTGCTGGTGCTGTCATTCTCAACAGGGCACGATGTTACATATTTGGTGGGAGTGCCCGGGAATTCGTAGGCTCTGGGATCAGATAGCTGACATATACAACAGAGTGACTGGATCTGATTTAAGGATATCACCCCAAATGGCGTTACTATCCATCCTTCCTGGGTCCATAAAGGCTAGTAAGAAAGATGTGTTTAGACACTTTCTTAGGGCGGCTAGGACAATTATCCCCAGAAAATGGAAACACCCCACAGTACCCACCATGAGAGATTGGCTTTTAGAACTAGAAAAGATACAACGTATGGAACTGTTAGTAGCAGAGGATGAGAATAAGATGGAACAATACAAGTTAATATGGTCCGCATGGGACTGGTTCAAAGAATCGCCCCAATTTAAATCGCTCTGGCCGTAAGCCTAACAAAGTGCATGGGCGCAGAAGATTTTTGATACAGCTGTGCCTACAGTAGATTTAGAGACTGAATACGAAATAGGCCAGTCGGGCACCCCCATACCCCTAGCCCAATCCTACCCCTACCCCTGGGCTAACCATTTTGTTTTTGAACAGGGATCCCTGATGAATCCCCGGATGCACCCGGGGAGATTACAGAGAGCAGTAACGAGGCTCTCGAGGTTTATTTGATTTCTTAGATCCCTAACATTTGTTATGCCCCCCCCATTTAGGCTATGCAAATTGTTAGCTGTGTGTGTTCCCCTCTGTGTTTTCCCCATACCCTTTACTGTACCTTCCCTATGGTTGTCCCCAACCTATGTCAACATTGTTCTGTATATGAAAAGCAACACTTGGTTCACTGTGTCTTATTGCAAGCGTGGGCTGTGTGCCCCCATTTTTATGTATGTGCCCTTTTCTATGTGTATGTGTTTTGTTATGTTGAAACCAATAAAAAGGATTGAAACAAAAGCAAAGAGTGTTCTTTTAGTAATAGAGGGAAGAGGGGTTAGACCCACTTTCAAGTTACTATTGTCATCTATTTACCTGTTATATTACCTTCTATTTCCTGGTGACAACTGTATAACATGGGAATCACCTTCACTTTGGGGATATTCTTCTTATTACCTTTGCACATGCAGGACAGGAAGAGAATAAAAAATAGAAGAGAACTATCTAAAACTAAACAGAAAAACAAGAAGTGCAGACATTTACCAGAATGAAGTTACATCTGGCTACATGCCATAGGTGACTACAAAATACTCTGCAGCCTTATTTTAAAAAAAGCCTCTGGAACTCACTAAAGCATGAACACAAAGGAAGCCCTTGCAGGTTACAAACTCCCTTGTCTTGACCTTCATCCATTCATTATCTTGGCAATTAGATCAGGCTGACTGCATTTAGAAATGACCTCTGCTATGTTAGTAAAAATATCTACAGATCTAAACCTCATTTCTATGTAATTCAGTAAAATTGGGTAAAGGGGCACCTCTGCCCTTCCAGCAGTAAAGCGTACTTATAATTTTAGATCTGTCATTCATCACTTTGTAATACAGCATACACGTATCTCAGACACATGTGTGAGCTTTGCTGAAATATATAAAAATTACCTTTAAAGAGGACCTGTCACTCACATATACTAACACATTGTGGCTCAATTCACAAAGCTTACACACTAGGATAAGGATACTTATTTTTACAACAGTAAGGCTCATTTCAAACTTGTGGTACCACTGTCTAAACTGTGCTCCCAGCTGCTCTCATTCAACCAAATAGAAGCTGTTGGCAACCATTTTGTGCACACAAGGGAACATGCAGCTTCTTGCAAATGCAAAGGCAACCTGTACACACATGTTAACCTTTTTTTATTATTATTGTTGTTATTATTATTATTATTAATATTATTATTAATAACAATAAACATTTTTTATAGCGCTAACATATTACACAGCGTTGTACATTAAATAAATAAATAAATAAATAAATATATATAATAAATATTTGCATTTGAGGTACAGTTTGCTGCTCCTAGGTACATAGCAGTATTGTGCTACTGGACGATTTGCAACTGCAAGTGTGAAAGGGGCCATACAGCTATGTTTCATTAAGGAGGAACTAAACTAAAAAAAAAAAAAATACACTTACGTTCGATCCCGCAGGGCAGTCCAATCGGTCCGGGGGTGTCCTGCATCGGGTCCCACGTCGTCCAGGCATCGGTTCGGGGAGCCGGCGCTCCTGGTGCCGCCATCTTCTCCTCTTCTTCCTGGTTCTTCATCCTACCCACTGTGCATGCGTGAGATTGGCAAATTTTTCTCTTTGTACAAAAAGGGTCCTTATGCGCATGCCCGAGATGCTTATGTAAAGTGAACATTCTAAATTTAGGTACGCTTTAGGTCCAATGATATTTAAAAAGTACAGTCACATGACTAAAGTAAAGATACTTTTGTTCTGTATTAATGCTGAACTAAACCCTAAAAATTAAAAATTACAACCCAGTGGGTCCTTTATTACAGAAGGGATAGATGCCTGTACCTTAATAATACCTTAATAAAATAAACATACTTGCCTGATCACATGTCCTTGCTCTGTCATGGATCTTCATCCAGTCCTCTTCCGAATGTCAAATCTTTAATCATCTTGATTGGTCAGGCCAGGATTATGTATCTCTGTCATTCCCAAATTTATTTGGTTTTGCTAGTCCCAGGGGATATTGGGATACCTGGCATATCCTGGCATTCTGCAAAAACTGTGTATGCACAGCTCAGTGTGCTTGGAAAAGAAGATTGCAAACAGGCAGGTAAGTTTGCAATAAACAACCCGCCTGCTTGATATTTTTCAATGCTGTTTAGCTTAGTTCTGCTTTAAAGATTTAGGAATCTGAATTGAACCTGTAAAAACAATATGAATTAGAGAATATTATTCATACAAAAGAATAAAAGTATTGGTCTGAACACAATGGTTTACACATACATTTTGAAAGATGTATTCTAATCTGTTTTATATTAAATTGTATCTAAACATAAGAACAAATTTGTAATGTATTGATCCTACAATAAGCTTTTTTCACTTTTTTTTCATCTGGTGTTGCTGCCAGTAACAGGTATTGTTAGGGCTTATCGTGGCCTATGACACTCTGTATATATTCACTCTTTAGTTCACAATAATTCCTAATCTGACGCCTAGTTTAAGGTACAACAAAGGTTTTATGTTAAGTGCAAACCAATTCCATGATAATTACACTGTTTATAGAACACTTCATATGAATGCATACGTACACACTTGTACTGCCATGTTGTTACTACAAATACTCGGCACAGTGTCCCTTTGTCCTAGACAGGTGACATTTTCAATTTATTGAGTATAAACACCAGTGATCGCTGACATACCTCATCACATTCAGTTATTGCAATGTAAATACATTATTTCAGTACCAGGGACATTTATTTTAATTATGTTGCACAGAAAAGAGAATGGAAAGGGTCACATATGCTTTATGTGGGAATAGGAAAACTTTATCTCTTGTGTCACTGTCTGTATCTGTCATTTGCAACACATATTTAATGTACAGAACTGCATAATATGGTGGCGCTATATAAATACTGTTTATAAATAATATTAAAAAAATAATGCCTGTCTCCATCAGTAAGAGCATAACCCAGATCCTTGGTCATTCCCTAACAAATTTAGGATAAATGTCAGATCATAAAAAATACATTAGTTTGTAATATTACATTAATATATATATGACATGTTGAGGAGGTTTGGAGAGAGAGCAGTTTCTTGCAATTTAATAAAGATCTATGCAAAGTGTGTGAGAATGTGGAGTTTTACAGAACACCTCCTATTGGGGCATGGAGAGCCAGTGGCCTGTCAAGTTTGGTGAGGCACGTGGCAGGACAAATGAGAATTTCCACATTGAGCTTGATTTATTAAACCACTCCAAGAATGAAGAGGATAGACTATCATAGGAAATCCTGGGTTATCCAGCAAACCTGAAATGTATCTAGACCTGAATTGAAAACATTTGCAAACTTACAGCAAATGATTTTTAAGAAATCCAGGTTTACTGGATCACTCAGGTTCTCCTGTGATAGTCAGTACTATCCAGTCCTTGAGAACTTTATTTAGTCGGATCATTGTGTAGCTTGTAGTGTCCCCAGCATATCTATCTAAATTCGATGTTGTAATTCCCAAGGAAAAATCTAGATTGTCTAATAGCGCGGTGAGCAGACCAGGGTGGGAGTAGATCTTATATTTGTCATGGAATTTGAATCAGGTGTTTAAAACTGCAAATTTGATGGGAGAGCCTGATAGCTGTCTGATGCCCCAGGTGTGGAAATCCAGAGAAGGGTCAGACATATTATTGCAGAAGGGACATTGTCTGTCTGGAATAATGACCACCTGATCATACTTAAAAGTAGAATTTTAGGGCCACACATCCCCAGTAACTAAACTCTACAGCAGTATTTGTCAACCAGGGTTCCTCCAGAGGTTGCTAGGGGAGCAATGAACAATTTGTGCCCCTCGGGTCAGTTTAGGTGACGCCAATGATCTCTTTGGAGATCTGTAAGAGTGACATTCTTCCCACTGGCCAGCAATGTAGGAAGTGTTCTTCCTACTGACCACAACACTAATTTACTGTGATCTGTAGATTTGGTAAGTATAGC
>NC_092865.1:19812242-19815837 GCF_032062135.1 Pyxicephalus adspersus | reverse complement strand
TATCGCGGGTGGTTTTGGAACGTAACAGGGGACTTCTGTATAAAGCTGTGTTTCTCATCCAGGGTTTCCTCATAGAATGCTAGGGGTCCCATGAGCAGTGATGTGTGAAGTATATTGGACCAGGGTGTCTGTGAATTTTTTCCTCCATTAAACCAGTTGAGAGGGCCTGAGAACCGGGTCCTGGCCATCTTTGTCAACTTTAGCAGTCTTTGCTGTGACCAAAAAGTTCTGCGTCCCCTCTCCTGTCATTTTGCTCATACAAAGTCAGCTTTGTAAATAACAGGAGAAAGGACGCAGAACTTTCCAGTCACAGCAAAGACTGCTGAAGCCGATAAGGAAGGTTGTGGCATGGTACCAGCTCTCATGTCCATGTCCTCATGGTTGGTGTCCTCCGCCCTGGACCAGCCTCTCTAATGGAGGATAATCCAGCCACACCTCTAATTTATACTGCACAGCATCCAATAGGAGGCCTGCCACCACCAAGATGGGGTACTGCCCTACACTGGCACTGATTAATGCACCAGGGCATTTTGAGAAAATGTGTCATTTATAAATATTTATATTGTTTTAAATTAAATTCAATGTTTTATTTCTTTTTTTTTTTTTTTGCAGTTGGCCAGTGTTTTTTTTTCATTGTTTTCTCTTATAAACCTCTAGGCACTACATAATACTGGGGTCACAGTAATAGCTCTCCCAGTGTCTGCAGATATCCTGCACCGGAAGCCTTAACGACACGTGACGTCTCGAGGTTCTACAAGTCCTGGCGGCTACCTGCAGTCACGTGATCCATAACCTGGGAGATGGCGTCTCCGTTACCATAGCGACCAGACTCGGCATGACGGCGAAGAAGTTCACTGGGGCGCCGTTCGGCTGCCAGAGTGCCAGGTAAAAATCCAAAATGAGAAGCCATAGCAGGGTAACCGGCAGATCTAATGATTATCCTCGCCAGACTTACTGTGCAGAACACTATGCCTGGTGTCCACGATCGCTGAGCCTGGGGCTATCTGTGACTCTGTCTGCATTGCTATCTATAAGGCAATGCTGAGATCCCTGGCATGTCTAGATGAGCTCATGCTATTCTGCCTGCTATACATGCGGATTATGCAACTAAAATCATGTGCAAGACAGAGCTGTGACAACGCTGAAAATATTGCAATTCACTGCATCACATAAAAAAAAAAAAATCATTATGTGGGTTGAAGAAAAAAAAATATGCATTTATGTGTTCACTGTATCAGCAATGTGCTACCATTTAACAATAATATAATGTAACATTTAAAGCAGAACTAAACCTGCACTACTCACATTTCCAGTGGAGGGCGCGCCGTCTTCCTTCTTCCTCCTACAGAGGATCTTCAACCATCCTGATTGGTTGTGCCGGGTCCACATAACCCCCACGCAGGAGTCCATTAATTCCCGGCACATGCAAGGGAAGCGGGGATTGCTGGGTTTCCCTGGAAAGCAGAGCTGACGCTACGCATGCCCAGCTCAGTTTTGATTCCATGAACCCAAAACGATCAGACAGGTAAGACGCGTTATTACAGGAAGGACATCACCTGTTTCTGCTGTAATGACCTGTCTGATTATACAAAGTTAGAAGAAGAAATTAAATTCCGCACCACATGTGCAGTGAAATCAGTGAGTGTTTTTCCATTTACGTCACCTGATCTTGCGTCTGCGTCAGGTGACGTAGGAAGAAGAACCCGGTAGAAGATAGAAGATGGCGGCGCCTGGCGCGCTCTCCGTGCCACCCTTAAGAGAGATACTGAGTCAACGCGGGACCCGATAAAAGAAACCTCCCGATAGATCAACTGCTCTGTGGGAATGCACATTGAGTTTGCATGCTCTCCCCGTGTTTGCGTAGGTTTCCTCCAGGTACTCCGGTTTCCTCCCAAATTCCAAAAAACATGCAGGTAGGTTAATTGGCTCCCCCCCAATTTTGACCTTGGACTGTATTAATGACATATGACTATGGTAGGGACATTAGATTGTGAACCCCTTTGAGGGGCAGCTAGTGACATGACTATGGACTTGTACAGTGCTGCGTAATATGTAGGCGCTTTATAAATACTGTGTAAAAATAATGTACTAAACAATCAGGACAAATCTGAATTTAAGATAAGGATTTTTTGTACTTTTTAAAGTTTGAAAAATTATATTCATCGGTATATTAAACAGAAATGGGCCTTTTCACTTCCATTTATGGTAAATAAAAAGTCTCACCAACAAGAACACACAAGGGTGGGGCTGTCACCCTTACTTGGAAATCTATAAGATTAGGTTCATGCCTGCTTTGGGATCAAGTGATCCTGCATGACTACCGGCAGCCAGCCCCTCAGTCTCCAGTGCAGCATCTGCAGAAAGTGGGCATCAGTAGGTGGTACTGAACATCCATTGTCTATGGGCTGCCACAGGTACAAGCTACCTACCCTGCACTACCCTGAGCCAGCAGTTAACTGGCATGAGTAAGCTGTAACTGCACCGCCGTTACTCACTGCCAGTCTGAACATATCTGAGCTGTTGTTTAATATTATAACTTTGTATAAACATTTGACATTAATTATGTCTGTGCTGTCATTCTTCGCTAAACAGGTTTGATGTGTCTGCAGTTCACCCGACATTTAAGAAACCTGGCACCTACACACAGGTATCATACTGCAGAAGGGCAACGTCAGAGCAAGTGAGTAAAAATTAATATTTCAATTATTGATAAGACAATTTATGTCTGGTTGCATTTAATCCTTCAGTTTATTGTTTCAGTAATTGTTATGTGTGCACAAGGTAAGTATTTTTTACCGGCCAGGTAATTTAATTATGAAAAGGCGAGGAGACAAATCCTTGCCTGTTTATATAAAAATTACAACTTTCTTTTGTCAAAGCAGCCAAACATTAAGTCCCTGGTTAATATTATAAAGGTACCAAAACAGCTCTGATCTGTCAAGGTCGGGACACCAAAAGACCTCTAAAGCTGCCCTGTGATTTCTGGCACCAAAATGTTAGCAGGAGATTCTTTAACTCACTCTGCCATCGCCGGCCCTGTACTTCACATCCTGATGATTTCTCTTGGCACTGCTCTGGTGCTCTGACCCAGTCGTATAGCAATCAGAATTTGGCCCTTTTTAAAGTTGCTCAGATCCATACGCTTGCCCTTTTTCCTGCTTCCAAGCAGGACACATTAACTTCACAACTGTTCTCCTCCTGTCCAATATATTCCATCCCTTGTCAGATGCCATTGTAAAAAAAACTTGTTGATCATTCCAGTATTGTTATTTTTCCTATTGGTTTTGTAGTGAAAATCATGCAGTGGAATCTTGCAGCAGAATAGTCACTTTATGGGAACTTTAAAAAAGCAACAAACAAATGAAATCTTAACTCCTAATCCTAATTTTTTATTCAGATTCAGCAAGGGTTTATTTAAAAAAAAAAAATAAAAAAAAAATATATATATATACAAGTTTATATAAGTCGTATATAAACTGACTGTTGAAAAACTTCTCTGTCAGTGTTATAAGGTTAATTCCAACTCCTGTAATTTAATCTTCAGGATAGCATAATCTGTTAACATACTAACATTACAGGTATTAACCTCCCTAGC
>NC_092865.1:19805842-19811913 GCF_032062135.1 Pyxicephalus adspersus | reverse complement strand
TTGGCAACGTACACACGCACCGACGTCAACGGGAGCTCCCCGGTGACTCATCGGATGCAGAAGCCGACCGGAAGAAGAAAGAAGAAGATGGAGATCTTGATGATGGACGACGTGGGACGCCGGCAGATCAGGTAAGGCTCTATTTACTATTACTTCCCATAGGATTACCTACCCTTAATGTGACTCGGGGTAACCACTTTTAGCAACTTTTTTCTACCCCGATTCACACTCGGGGTTACCTCTAGGGAGGTTAATCAAATAAATAAAACTAATACCAGAATGTATTGCTTTTACTATAGCCAGTCTTTGAGAATAAAGACTGTTTTAGGAATGTACAGCAGACAGGCTCTGAAAGACTTTTATCCAAAAAAAGTCCCATTTTTGCTTGTCAGTAATATTCTTCAAATTTGTATACCGAGCTGCACATGCAGGTCCATCTTTAGGAATCCATGTCACTTCCTTTGTGACATGGAAACTTCCTATTAGTAGTCCACAGGTCTGGTTGCATCTACAAGATAAAAACTGCAACAGCATCATCAGTGTGAAATGGACCGTCTCTTGCTGCAGAATTGGCGTCATCAGCAGACCTAGATGCCAGATTTAGGTGACTGTATCTTGTCAAACAAGGAATGGATAGGAGTTATATCATCCCGGGCTGATAAGGCTGAAATGAAGATCAACCAAACATGTCAGTGGTAGTGATGGGGAAACTAGGCAGATCATATAGCTAAAGAAGGATTACTTTGTGAGTGTTCCATTATGTATTTTGTATTAATTCCATTTATTCCATTTTGTATTAAAACTGAATTTTTATTGAACATTTTCACATCCAAAGACAACCAGGCTTTTACAGCAAAGCATCTCGTAAACACAGCATACAGGGTGATAGGTACATCGGATAATGGTACATAAAACTCTGGCGTAAGTAACAGTAAAAAAACAGTGGCCGTACTGTACCGGTCTATCAAACCCCATAGACTATGAAAATACGGAAACAACAGATAAATAAACAACAGAAAACAAGAAAATAGTCAAAAAGAAAAAACAAAGCTAAGCCGGGGAATAGGAGGGGGTGGGGGGGACAAAGGTGGATAGGAAGCACAGTGGTGTCTGGAACCAGCGACATATTAAACCTGTGGACTGGTATAGTAGGCATCCCAAGGTTCCCATATCTGTTCAAATTTCGCAACCCTGTTTCGGAGGAGGGCAGTGAGGTACTCCATCAGGCGTATGTCTTGAATACGAGCATACAAATCCACCATAGAGGGGGGCAGTCTGGATTTCCATTTGGTGGAGATTAGAGTAGGAGCAGCCACTAAAATATATGTAATAAGCTGACGGGCGGACTTGGGGAGGTCCATAAGGGGCAATCCCAGCAAGTGGTGGACCAGGTCAAGGGGAAATCATTGTTGAGTCACGTCCCCAATTAGTGCATTGACTCTCCCCCAATAGCCCTGAATAAGGGGACAGGAAAAAAAAATATGTTCCATTTTGTATTAAATAATAATAAGAGGACAGTGTGGTGGTTCCCACCTTATAGAAAAGTATATGGCTAAATTGCCAACCCCTAAAAAATATGATCAAAATTAAAGAGAAGTGACAGTAGGGTTTTTTTTGTTGGCAAATTTGTATTAAATTAAATTCAGTTACATATTAAAGTTAGCAGTGTTTACATCACACATGTATATAACATAAACGATTATTATATCATTTATACATCAGAGGATACATTTATGGATGGTTCACTAGACCGTAAACTATTATATTCTAGATCAGGCAGTAGGGTTTCTTTGACAATTAGATAACAGTTTCAGAGTAGCTCCCTTTAGTGGTCTCAATAAACCCAACACGTTTCACCTGCTGGGCTTCTTCAGGGGTATTTTAGGACCATGCAAAGAAATGTCAATATGGGGCTGGAGGGCTTGGTATTTACCCATTCGTGCCTAAAAAAAAAACCTTTTTTATTTTTTGAGGATCAGTAATGTGCCTGTAGTTGTATAGAAAGGAGTTTGGAACAAGATGACAAACTGCTTGGTGTCTATTCAAAAAATCCCATGAATATGGGAAGGTTTCACCTTGAGGTGTTGTAGACTAGCGGTCCCCAACCTGTGGTGGTCCACGGGAAAATGTTGGTGGTCCGCGGCTCTGACCGGTGCAAAACCCCCCATCCCAGTGGGCCGTGACATGGTTGGGGACCACTGTTGTAGACCATAGTTGAGTCACAATTTCTAATTGGTGCGATGTGGAAACAAAGAGGTTCTGTGTGATGAACAGATTAAATCTTGTGTTGCATAATAGTGCTCTTGGATGCTCTATGAACGATATAATAAACTTTTATGGTATATACATGGGTGATATAAACACTCTTAACTTTAATATGTAACTGAATTTAAGACAAATTTGCCAACAAAAACTCTGCTCTCTTTCCATTCATTTTGATTCAATTTTAATACATTAAATGTGAATCACTTTCATTGTGACCATTTGGACCTGACTGTGACCCTAATCCAGGGAAGAAGACTGGGACCAGGAACCTATGAGCCTGCCCCAGGGGATTTCAGTGCCATTGTCCTTGAGAGAAAAGCATCAGCCCCCGGATGGAAAAGAGCACTGGAAACCGAAAAGCTGACCGAGATGCCCCATCTTCTCTACAGGGAGACATGGGAGAGGAACCATCTGCTGGTAAGATAAAGTCTAAAAATCAATAATTCATATCATTTCGGGAATATTTGTAGAAGCTACGAACTTTGTTTTTTGTTTCCATAGAAGCAGAACTTGGGTCCTGGCAGATACAACATCAAAACATTTACTGATCTAATGGAGGAGAAGCCATCCAGTGTGCGAGGAGTATGCAGCACTAGAGAAGTCCGCTTTAAAGAGAATATAAAGGTAGGGTACATTATTAAGTAATGCAAATTTTATTGCATAAAAAGTTTTTTCTGTTTTAGGTTGTTCAGTTTGATCTAATAATATTTTATTATTATAGTATATTATTATATTATTTTATTTGATCTATTTTGATAGAGTCCGCTCCCCTTCTCACTCATTGGGATGTATTTGTAATTTGTTTTCGCCCATCAATTTGTTGGTGTTAACATGCACAGCATTTAAACTTCCTATGCATTGCTCATATCAATGCATAATAAACTAAAACTCGTTCTGCCACCTGGTGAGGAAATAGAAGAGCACAGCAGTCACAATAGTAAATGCTATATCTTCTAACTCTTCTAACTTTGTCAACCTCTATAACATTGAAGATCCATTAAACTACCCTTTAGATCTTTAGGGAACCCCTTCTATATTTACTCTATTCACAGCTTACAGTATATTAGTGTGGTGGTCAGTATAAAGAATGGCTTTTACATTTTTAACCAGTGGGAAAAAATGTAATCAATGTAGATAGCAAAAAATACCATTTGTGTCACTTAAACTGACATAAGAGGCACAAATTGCTCATTGCTCAAGAAACCTCTAACAACCACTGGAAGAACCCTGATTGAGAAACACTTTTCTAATTGATAGATGACTGAATCTAGGTTGAATTGACAGACAAATCATTTATAAATACAGTTTTTTCTGCATAGCAATGGATGAGTAGTTTGAGTTGGCACGTTACTGCATAATATTGTTCATATACCTGTCATTCGCTGTTGCTCTTTCCTATTGGATTTGACAGGTAGGTGCATATCTGATTAGAAGTCTGGATGTATGACCACATATAAACCACTTGGCGCTGTGATTGTTAGGCAGGATTCCTAGACAGCAGATATAAATAGAGATATCCATATAATGCCATTTGTTCTTGGCGTTCTGATGTAGCAACATAAATAGCAAACAAAACACAGGGGAATAAATGATAAACACCTTTATAAGTGAAAAAGTAAATATTGCCCTGTAGACAAAAATCTGCACTTGTAAATGTTCAGAGGGTCTGTGGAGGGATTCTACAACAATGGCAGCATTGGAGCCCTGAGTTTGGCAATGGACCCACTGACCCAAATGGGTAAATAGTACTGATACCTTAAAGGTCTCCATTACTTTCTTTTTTCTTTTCAACGAGCCCTGAGAAACACAACACATCTACTTCTATGTTGTGGCTAGTAGTCATTAGATAGGTTTCTGGCTTCCTACACCTTTCTCAAGTCTAATATAAAGAAGTTCTGATCACCTTAATAAAGAAGGGGATGTCAACTGGGGGGAGGGCAAGATATTAGGGAGGAAACATAAATGAACAATGCATTTAAAACAAATAAAAGATAATAAAAAAAGTTAGGTTATGCTATGCTAATAGTTGAAGAAATAATATATAATGTGGATTATTTTGTAAATAAATAAAACACAATATATATCATTCAAAGGCTAAAGAGGCCACTAGATGAAGACAAAGTACCTGTTTGAACGGAATATATCCTCCTTTTTTTTCTCCCTCTCCCTCTCTCTCCCACATGGATTAGCAATAGGGAAGAGTCGATGAAGAACCACTCGGCTATCATACCAGTGAGATAAGATTTTATAAATGTTTACTTTGCAATTTACGCAACAATATGAAACAAGACCTTGTATAGTGGACTTCTCATAGGTCGATTTATTGAAGCTCAGACTGGAGAACATAGACTATCATGGGAGAATCTGGGTGATCCAGCAAACCTGGAAATGGAAATGTATATATGCATATAAATATTTTAATTTTTTACAATACCAATGGTTTATGTCCAACACTACCATATATTTTCTGTGTATGTTTTACCCCATAAACAAAGTGGTTGTTTTTTGTGCAGGATTGTTTCCCTGGACCTGGAAGTTATGGCAAAGGAGGCAACCCATACTCAATGATAGAAGAAAGGGCCACCAAGTCTGCCAGCTCCAAAGGCATTATGGATAGTAAAGCTAGTACATGTGATTCGGCTTCCACAGTATGTGAATACCATAGGACTGGGAAATAATACAAATCTTGATTTTTTAATATATTACTCTTATTCTAGGACTCTAAACCAGGACCAGGGACATATAACATGAAAAATTCTATTGATGAAACTCTTAAACATGTTGTTGGGAAACGAGGTCCCTATGATTTGTTTACTGGATCTAGATCCCAGCCAATTCCGTATGGATACTTTGCTACTCCTGTAAGTGTGGGCCATACAAGAACCTTAAACAGAAAGTATATAGTATTTTAGTAAGTGCTTGCTCTCCCACAAACTTTGTATTATCCTGCAATCACTCTGCCACAATACTTAGAAAAATAGTGCAGTGTATTTTTATTAAGTAGATATTTTGAGATGTTCTTGCAGCATTCACCTTATAGCATATCTCAATGTAAAACTTTATTTTCCTTTTCATTAATTGATTAGAGAATGGGTAAACCTTTTGACAGTTGTTTTTGCCAAATGGACTTTCGACATAGAATCTTTCCAAAGCCTAAGAAATACTCCATATAACAGTTGTCACTGGAGAATTAATTACACCACAGTGTCTATGGCTACAGAGGTCAGTGAGGGTTGCTTTTAAAGCATATTAACTACTTATTAAAATATAAATATATAGGAATATATTAAGCCTGTAGGCTGCTTGGGTTTTCCCTTTAATGGAGAAGATGACATATTGTTTGATTTGGGTTACTGTATGATGATAATATAACCTACTATGTTCGGGGAATCTTCAGAAGGATGCAGTTTTATGCTAAATAAATCCATATTATTTTTAAAACATTTCAACAAGTATGCTAAAATGAACAAATGTATCATGCCATGACACGTGAGCCGCTTTGAGAGACAGCTAGTGATATGACTATGGACCCTGTAAAGCGCTGTGTAATATGTCGGCGCTATATAATAACTAATACTTATAATAATGCCACACTCTGCAATAGCTGTAAAAATTTATTGGCTTTGTTGTAGATTTTATTTAGTTTTTAAAATTATTTGTGACTGACAGGTGCCTGAAAATTACCATTTATTGTTGTGTATAGCCATCGCTAACTTAACTCTATGCGATGCGGCTTACTCTGCATTATAAGGTTTAAATGCTTGTTTATGTTTAGGAAGATGATAAGAGCAATTTCACTTTATTCC
>NC_092865.1:19754736-19805047 GCF_032062135.1 Pyxicephalus adspersus | reverse complement strand
CACCATTACAACAGTCACCCTGCTCAGCAAAAAAGCGATTCTGGTCTGATTGTTTTATTTTATTTGTTTATTTCTCAGATGCTCTTTTAGGTAAGTATGACCTGAACTGTGTATTTTCTTTACCTGTTATATTTAATGCCATCAAATAGTTTGACTTTGATAACTATCATTTCTTGTTTGGTCTTAGATTGGAATGAAATAAACCCATAATGAGTGAGAAAAAGGAAACAAATATTTTGCATTTCTTTAGTAATACCAAAATAATGCAACTAATGATAATAGTAACAATAGTAATACTTCACTTAACCGTGAGCTGATCAATGAATCCGAGCCTCCGCAGTCCTTGTCAATATTTTACAAATGTATTTATCTTTTTTAAATAAAATCCTATTATTTAAATTAATAAAATTATGAATTTAGTGGTCCGTGAAGTCTGAAAGGTTGGTGACCGGTAGGTAGTTTAAAGTATATAGAAATGGGTGCTAATGAAATTGTGTCTCACCCAGTAAAATGCACACTAGGTGTATCTGTACATCAATAAATACACTATATGTGGACATGCAATTCTTGTTAGTGTATCTCTCTGCGCTGGTGTGACATGTGGCATCAGTACTATGGAATGCAAAGCTTGTGTGTCATGCATTTTTGTGTTTTTTGTATACCTTACTGAATGCCTTGCTTTTTTATCAGGATTCTCCAGGGCCTGGATCTTATGACACAAAACCACTCTTTGCAACAGTAAGACAATCATCGGCCCCATTTCTGACATCAGCAAAGAGATTTGAAAAAAAATCATGCCGATTGCTTTTTGGAAGTTCTGTAAGTAAATTATCTGTAAATTTTTATTAACTAATTCGTAATTTTCAATCTCTATTTTATTAGTCATACTGGATCATTTTATGTTTATCTGTACACAGAACAGCCAAAGTTGCACATTAAATATGCTTTCTGTGTTCCCCGCTGGTGTTGTAGTTTGAGGTGGCCATAAAAATCCAGATTCCAGCTCTTACCAAATAGCCTAATGCAATGGCGTGGTTCATGGAGTCACCTTAGGAGTTAATGTTAGGTACTCTTAATCATCAGACTAACTATCATACATAGAACTTATGTATTTTTCTGAGTTGTTATTCAATGAGAATAATCAGTAATTTAGAAAGGGCAAGGTTCTACAGAAAAAAGACTCATGCCAATATAATGTAAAAAAGTGCACGGTTGTGTTGTTTTTTTTTTAAATGTAATTAAAGGGGAGAATAAAATCTCATGAGCTCAGTCTTTATATATTTTTTCCTTTTTAGAGGTACTTTGTACTTTTGACTTTGTAATTGGTGGCTTGCTCTTAAATTATCTTTTGTACATTGTGTTTGGCCACCAGTAGGTGGTGCTGTGTTCTTATGTAAGGGATGTTTCAAACGCTAATAATGTCCCAGTTTGTTATACACTTTACATGAGGACAGGAGCCATCTAGTGGTGTGACCCAAGTATAAAATGGGATTCTTTTTCTAATGGCCTTTTTTTTTTAGGGCAAAAAAATCTTGGTTCATATTCAGGTATAAACAGTATTATGTCTTCTCTTGCAGGGATGTTTTTCTGCATTTTTTTCACCCTGAAAGATAAACATTCCAATTTACAACATATACATGCTCAATAAAATCTTATTTTATGTTTACTTTTTTTTTTTTTATTCTCTAATGTTTCTCTAATGTATTTAGTAATCAAAATATTTTATGCCCCTGATCACAGAATCCTGTTGGAGTTGGCCGATATGATATCAGTAAACCACCACGGGGTAAAACAGCAACAACCTATCGAACCTCCTTTCTATCTAAAACAGGACGCTATTTGTCTAACCCACAAAGGGACAAAGTATTGCAGTAAGTAGAAGTGCTTCATTTTTAGTTCTTCATCAGCATGCATTAGAACAGGGATCGGCAAACTCCGGCCTTTACCCCAGATATGGCCTAGCCGGTATCATAACATTTTGTTCTCCATAGATCACACCCATTACCCTTTTCTTCCATATCCTGCACCCCAAACCCACATCTAATTATTTAGCTTATAGAAATTGAAAATTGTTTATCTCAGTAAAAATGTGCATGGAGTGGGTCTCATATTTTACATTTTTTACCGCTGGATAAAAACGTTGAATTTGACAAAGTATAGAAAAACTGAAAATCAATAAATGCTAACTACATCAATTACTTAAAATGTATTATATTGCAGAATACCAGTACTCAGATGTGGTGGCTGCAGTAGTTCTATTTTTCAAGCACTTAAAATAGAAGGAGATCATGCTAGAAATCCAGCACCTTTGACACTTGAGCTGAGGGTGACTTGTGAGCTAAACTGCAAGCACAAAAAATGTTATCTTATTTCTGTAAACTACTAATCTCACCTCATCCTCCATACAATAGGGATAAACATGGCAGACATGTTTGTAGTCCAGTTTAGGTGGCAACTACATAGGGTCAGTCTACACTGCCACTTTAGGGCAGGCAATGTGTTACTTGCAGAAATGTAAAGTAAAAACAAAATGCAGGCATATGATCCAAGGATTGGCAAGTTGCAATATATTACATTTGTAGTATTTGGGTTTAGATACACCTTACAGGTACACACAACTGCCAAAATTGAAAATTAAGCTTTGAAACACATTCAAGGAACAAAGCCTGTTTATTCTATACCTCATTTTACCTTTCAGGCGTTTTGCATCTGTTCACTCAACTAGCTTTTGTTGATAATCCAATTTAATATTACCTTTATGTTTTGTCTTGCTAGAGAGCGTATCCAAAAATCCCACACCCCATCCGCCGGCGGAAGACTGTTAGCATCTACTGAACCTGCAGCTCCACCTTCTACTGCATAAAGGACGAAGGACCTCTGTGATCAGTTGTGGTTTTTGGATTGGAATTAAATGTGAAAAAAATGTGTTTTATTTTATGTTAACTGAAATCTTGAAAAGCACAATGTAAAGATGTTTCTGGCCAGCCATTTATTTTAGTAAATACCCTAAATTTCCTCGCATTATGTATGACTTAGAAACTAGTTGAGAACATTAGCAATTCTCCCTAACTGCCATAACTTGGCATTACTTTCTTACAGTAGACGATCAATACTATGCAAATTAAAGAGAAAGGGTTGGTTGAGTTTTGAAGGGAATCTGTTTTGACTCACATATTTGTACCTATTTTGGGCATTTAAGTAACTGTCCAGCCTAAGGCTGGGTACACACGTGCAAAAGTTCTTGCGTGTGTACAGCCTTCGTCGTCCATCGTCCAAACAATGGTCCTGGCGAACAATCGTAATGCAAGTGAAGAGGAGAGAGAGCAGTGTGGTGTCGCTCCATTGTTCACCCCCTTTTCTCTCTATAGAGCAGAATGGTGCTATATGTACAGCACTCGTTCATGCATCGTTCAGTCTTTTGTCACGACAATTATTGCACGTGTGTACATAGCCTAAGGCTTTGTACACACTTTAGATTTTTGTTGTTGGAAAGGATCTTTCACGATCCTTTCCAACAAAAGACTGAACGATGCATGAACAAGTGCTGTACATACAGCACCGTTGTGCTCTATGGAGAGGGGCAGGGGGGCAAGCGACAGAGCAACACCCTACTGCGCTCTCTCCCCTTCACTTGTACTAAGATTGTCGGTGGTCTGTGGATCCACCAGGACGTATCTATGAATGACGTCAGACGAGCGCTGTACACACACCAGATTATTTTCCGTTACTAGCCCTTAGGCGAATATTGGATGAGAATCAACTTACGTGTGTACATAGCCTAACTTTGTAGTGGCAAAACAATCCCATCAAAGTATAGTCCCAGGTCATCTTGTAGGGCTCCTAACGATAGCTAAATGTGGGTCTGATTTACTAAAGTACCGTATTTTTTGCCGTATAAGACGCACTTTTTCTTCCCCAAAACTGGGGGGGAAAAGTTGGTGCGTCCTTTACGACAAATGTGTTATAAAAAAATTAAAATAAGATACTCACCCGATACCCAATCCTGCGTGTGTCTCCTGTCCTCTCTGGCAGTGCATGTCTCCTCCTGGCTGCAGTGAAAGAAGCCGGCACAGCGCCCCCTGCTGTTCCCTGTCCTAACTGCCGTACAGTGGAAAAAAAGCACAGAGTGATCAGAAGGGGAATTTGAATGACAGAGTGATCAGAAGGGAAATTTGAATGACACAGAGTGATCAGAAAGGGAATTTGAAAGGCACAGAGTGATCAGAAAGGGAATTTGAATGGGACATGAGTGATCAGAAGGGGAATACCGGTATGAATGGCACATGAGTGATCAGAAGGGGAATAATCTTTCAGAATCTTTTTTTCTAGATTTTCCTCCTTTAAAATTGGGTGCGTCTTATATTCCGGAGCATCTTATACGGAGAAAAATACCGTAATATATAGGCTGTTCATATGGCAGAGTGAATTATCTCCTTGGAAGGGATGTTACACTTCACTAATGACATGAGAAATAGCAATGCTGACTTCATAGTTATATAGGCAGATTGAAAAAAGACAAAAGTCCATCAAGTTCAGACATCCAATCCATGTACAGGAAAAAGTTCCCCACATTTACAAGACTAAGTAATTTATCCCTTGCAATGTGACTTAATTTCTATAGTAAATTGGCTCCTAAAGAAGAAAAAACTTAGAATGCCATAGCAGTCATAGATTTTTTAGCATGTATTTTGTGCAGTACAGGAAAGTGAAAGGCAACATTAGAGTCCTTATAACACTGTCCCTATAGCAATAAATCAGAATTCATATTGAAATGTCTTGTTGTGATTTTAGTAAAAAGTCTGATTGGTTGTGTGCCTTATTGCATGTAGAACTTGCGCTACCTCTTAGAAATGTTGGTTTTTTTGGTTGGCTTTGGTTTACAGTAAAGGCAACTGAACTGAAATAATTTGTGGTGTTAGGAATGGAGGACAGTAATAAATATAAAAAAGAAAAAGCTATTTAGTTTTGTCTGAGTTTTGCATTTTTTAGAAATTTTAGAATATTACTGGAGCGATGAATCCAGCATTCTAGACAACTAGCCATTTATAAACCATGCAATTATATCAAACATGAACCTCTCCTACTTGCAGAGAAGGTTGCATTCACATGCAGTGATGGGATATGTAACATTGATTCTTGGTACTGATTCTCATCACAAACACTATAACAAACAAGATCCAGTTATATATCAGTTAGGGGAAATTTTTATGTAAAAAGGTTCAACAACAATTTGAGCATCTCTTTTACACCACAGCCACCACCCTTTCCCGGTTAAGCTTTGCTGATTCTTCTGTGCATGCCATCTTTCTACAATCAGCCTGCTCATTGGGTGGTATACTGGTATCAGTATCAACTCAAATTGATTTCAAATGCATTAACCTCCTGGGCGGTTCATTTCTGTCTGGATTTAAATGTCTAAAAGCGATACTTTGTCTTTCATGAAAAATTATTTTACAGTATAATATAGTAGTATGAGTATAATAGTTTGAAACACAAAATCATGTCAAAATAATACATTAAATAAATTTAGAAAAAAACAATTTATTAATAAATTTAATAATAAACTTTGACATGATTTTGTGTTTCAAATTTTAATATACTCATATTATACTGTAAAATACATTTTCATAAAAGACAGTGTAACAGTTTTAGACATATAAATCCAGTGTATTGCATTCAATACAGTTATTTTGTATTGAATGCAACACAAAATAATTTGAAATTACTGGGAACTCCCAGGGAACGCCAGCACACTCTCAGGGGGACAGATGGTGAAAGAGGACGTGGCCAGAGGATGGCAGGACACTGGAGACACCAATGGGACTAGGTGTTTTTTTTTTTTTTTTTTTTTTTTTTACCGCTCTCAGCTGTTGTTTTTTACCCCGAGCCACACTCGGGGTTACCGCCCAGGAGGTTAATGGTTTTCAATAGTTTCAAATCCATCTCTATCCTTAGTCCATGAATATGTTTGTATCATGAAAAGCAGCTGCATATATGATGATGGTTCTGTAATCATTTTTAAATTTCTAGTTTCAGTAGTATGAGTTTCAACTAGCGGTCACCAACCAGTGGTCCGCAAGAAAATTTTGGTCGTCAGTGGCTCTGTTCGGTGCACCCGAGAGGGGTCAGAAGAAGGACCCCGCTGAGGGAACATACCGGCCGGAGCCGTGGACAGTTTGCCCTGTACAAATCCCTGGCTCAGGGAAGTGGGCGGGCTGTGTCCCTGGCTCAGATCTGCGATGGGAAGTGGGTGGGGTTATGCCATAATTACTTCACTATGGGGGAGGTTTCTCCCCCTTTGAGTGACACCCGGCTCCTTGCGCATGCGTGGTCAAGAGCTGGTAATTTTAGAGGTCCGCAGGACCAAAAAGGTTGGTGACAATTGGCATCTCTGGTCTACAATTATGATTTCATCACTGGCAGGTGTCAGACGTTCTTAGGCTTCATACACACATTCAAGAATAGTCATTGTAAAGGTTTTTTCACAATCCTTTCAAACAACAAAATACTGAAAAATGAATAAACAAGTGCTCTAAATACGGGGGCACTCTGCTCTATGGAGAGGGGGGAGAACAACGGAGCGCTCTCTCCCCTTTCACTTGTGTTACGATCGTTCATTGTTCCCCCAGGATGGATCTATGTCGGACGAGTGCTGTACACATGCCAGATTCTCCTCCAATACCATCCCTGAGGCGATAATCGGATAGGAATCATCTGCCGTGTGTACGCAGCCTTACTTTGCATTTGCTCTGACTTCCAAATACAAAACCGCCAGCATGTCCTGTTATCCATAGCAAGTATAACCTGGAATACAACTTAATAGTGTTACAAACCATCGATTACCCACTTTTTATCCCAGAAATTGTCAAACTTGGTTCTGTACATTACATACTGTACACAAGATTATTTTATTAAAGCACTGAATGCATTGGCACTTTCTCCAAATATACAAACATTGCCCTCATTTGTTTTACATACAATAAAACCTCACATTTAGACTTATAAAATAACCCATTTCCAAGACAAATGTGCAGTTCCAGACCTTGAACATAGTAGTCAGTGATGGCAGCTAGAGTCATTGGCTATCTGATCTGGTCAATATTACAATCACTCTCCTCCTTGGGCTCCAGCTGTATGGGACAGAAGGCACAAATCCCACCGTGTCAACTCAACACCAGGAATAGCTTTACTGAATTATGGTGGGACCGGGTGGGTCTGGTGCTTTTTTTCATGATGGAGATCAAGACTTGTTATAGTTAGAAAGAACTCAAACATCCCAGACAGCTACAAAAAATAATATTATATACCACTTCTTTTCCTATTCAGGATTTGGAATATAATCTACCATTTGGAGACTTCATGCTGCTGTCCTGACATCATAACCAGCCAGAAATTCAGGACTAAAATGTTTATTTTCAGTGTGATGCTTTTTATGTGTAGAATGGTTACCCACAGCTCAGCTGCTCACAAATAATATAGGTAATGTGACTTCAGGTCCTGCACACGTCCTCTGGAGATTAACAGGTAGTCCAATTTTGCAATCAAGTAACATGTTTGTAGAAAAAAACAATTTCTTAGTGGCGAGCAGCTTTGCAAATCTTGTCGTACACCTCTGGGAATGCTTTCTTGCAGTTTAGCTTGTCCCGCAGTTTCTGGTATAGTGATCCATCAAACATGTTCCAGAATTCATCACGGGTCATGTAACAGTCTGCATAGAGCATCTGAAAGCTGGAAGAGGAAAAAGAACATAATAAATGGGGGCACAGAAAAGAGCTGGACCTATGATTTCTATTTTATTTCCCAGCCAGGCGCACAACCTGGCAGTTTTCAATAATCACCCGGCTGTTTCCGGGTGGTTACTGAAGAGTTGGGTCACAATACAGGGGCGGGCAGCCACCCACCTACAGCTTCTTCCCACCCAGCTTTAAAAAAAAACAACGTCTGGTTTGAACACTGGGTCTGATTTATTAAAGCACTCCAAAACTGGGGAAAATAGATTACAATGAGAGAAACTAGGTGACCCAGCAAACCAGCAATGCATTTTTAAAAATCATTTGCTATTAGCACAGGTTTTCAATCCCATGATGGTCCATAGACCAGATATAATAACCAAAATAACACACATAAAAGATAGAGAAAATTACAGAGGAAAATACTGGACTATAAGGGAGAAAGAGGGAAGACAAAACAACAAATTCAGCCATACGCCAAATTACTGGTGACGATATAGGTGATAGCGTTTAGATAACCAGGGCACCTTAACGAGGGCTGTTGCCTAGATGTTGAATCATATTAGTAGGCGACAATAAATATGAATCCCAGGGCACTTGGGGCACAGGGCAATTGCATGTTTTTATCCACTCTATCATAAAGCCTAGCTGTAAGATGCTCCATAAATTGAACATCTTTGATTCTAGTGTACAGTTCAAGGAGCCCTGTCCAAAATACATGGTAAAAGGAGCCTACTTCCTATCAGAATCTCCAACAAATGTAGGAAAAATGGAATGCAGCTATTTAGGGAAGAGATACCAATGCATATGAATTTGATATGAATTATATATTGTGCACTATTACAAATAGGTTTCCAAATTTTCAAGGGAAGCTCCTACCCCAGCACCTGTTCCCACTTGAACATATACAAATGTTTTACAAAAGGGAATGCTGGTGTTGAGTACTAAATATATTTTTAAAATAATACCATTTTCAGAAGGCCCCCCTGCAAATATCCAAAGGTAGAGAGTCCAGAGAAGATCAGGATTCTGGTGACAGACTGAGCAAAATGTCATATTTGAAGACAGCTATAGAAACAACTATGTGGGATCCCAAATTTTTCCCCTATATCCTTAAAGGGAAAAGGATGCCTTGTTCATGGATGTACCAATTGCCCAAAGTGGAAAAGACACTTGGATGGCCAGGGTAGCACCATCTGACACTGGAGGCTATCCAGAAACCTGGAGTTATATAGGAAGGAGGTGAGAAGCGAAGCCGGGGTCACAAGCCTATTTCTATCTTTGTCAGATTGATCTGGTAAATCGCATAGAGCCCAATAGGGTGGATCCAGGAACATTATCCGAAGAATTTCATAACAGGGAATAAGGATGCATTGGAGCCATCCATAGCTTCTCATTCTCTGTCCACTGGTAATGGACTGCAGGGTGGACTAAGACGTTAAGTGGCACAAATGCGTTGCATAGTAGTATTTGAGGAAGTCAGTGACACCAAACCCTTCTCTTTCTCAAAGGCAGCACACCACTGACTTGGGAAGACAGCAATGCTTATGTCCAAAAATGAAATCAAAGGTTGCAGCCTGTAGTCTTCCAAGCACCGGCAAACGGACAGGAAGAGTAGAGAAGAGGTATAACAGCTTAGGCAGCAATGACATTTAATCCAGGGCAATCCGGCCAAAGAAAAATAAGGGGAGTGTTTCTTATTTGTGGAATATATTTCCCAAAGAAGGGGCAGGTAATTTGGGTTATACAGTGAGGTATAGTTGGTTGTTAAATATATACACCCAGGTATTATCTGTTCTTCACTGGTATTAGTATTGGGATTGAAGTTGATCTAGCAGGGGAGGAGGCAGGTTAATAGGGAGAGCCTCTGTCTTCGAATAAATAATCTTATAACCAGATAGGGCGCCATACTCACTTAATACTCCAGGGAGGTTGGGAAAAGTATTTGAGGGATTCCTGAGTGTCAGTAAAAAGTCGTCTGCATACAGGGATATGGTAAGTGTTTTTGTACAGACAGGTACCCCCAAAATGTCCAAACTTCTGCGAACAGCCATGGCTAACAGTGCATAAAAGAAGAGAAACAAAGGACACCTCTGCCTAGTACCATCCCAAATATGAATACTAGGGGAAGTTGCATGAGTCAGTCCAACCTCCGCCATTGGCATGAAGTAAAGAGCCATGACTGCTTGCAGAAAGGGACAGTTTCATTTGTTTTTAAAACTCAGCATTGTAAGTCATTGCAAGTACATATCATAAAACCAAAAAATGCTTTTGGCAGGGAGCACTGAGGGAAGGAGAAACAGCGACTTGGACTTTATTGTGTGTTGGGACATGCACTTTTGTATGTTGATATTCTTTTTTCTGTGTTTCCCTGCATGTGTGTTTTATGCTTTTTTTTTTTAAATGATCTCCTGCTGGTCAGACGGTATGTTGCATATCCACAATAAATTTCATTATCTTAATGTTAACCTAGCCTTGCTTACCCGTGGACGTCTCTGACAAACTTCTCTAAATTACGCATACAGACTTTGGCATCAAAGTGTTTTGTCTTTGGTTCTCCATATGCTCCAATATCTACATACAGTTCTGCATCGTTGCCCTTTGGATGCACCATGCCAGGATGACTGGGTAAGATGAAGGGACAAAGCCAAAGTGGGTACACCTGTAATAAAAAGATTATACTGTAAACATGTACAACACAAAGAAAAACGCTGCATGGAAATTACATATATATGGCAGATGTATGTCATAAGAAATTCACAGGATACACAACATACTAAAATGGGCATTTCAGCTGTTAAATTAAATTTGTTTTCTGTTTGGTATAAAAAGGAAATGTTCAGCTTATAAATAATACCCTGGTGGATAAATTCTAAATATAGATTCTGTTCCAGTCAGACACGATAAATCAACTTTAATGCTGCATTTTTACTCTGGGCACAACATATGTGAAGCCATACTGTCAATTACATCATGCATGTCAAACACCTCTGTCTTTTCTTCGACAGTCACATATCTTTCACTGAACACTTTATAAGAATCTTTGAAAAAAATATTTTTATTTTCTCCTTGTGGAGAATTATTATCAAGACTGAAAGTTAAAGAAAAACAAAAATCAAGCTTTTATAGCTGTTATCAGAAGGGAGGGCAAACCTTCCAACAGGACACATGTACAAGCACAGCTTTGTAAGTGAGGATATCTCTCACTTCCCGTTGTGTCGTTAAGATATGAGGAAAAGGAAAATTCCAAAAAAAGAAGAAAACCTGGCAATGTTTTTTTAAATTGTTCTTGGATATTAAATTATTTTTCTTTAGTCTTATTTCATACACACCTTGATCTCCTTTTGGAAAACCTCAATGGACTTCTGTAGACATTTCATTGGTACAAGCATGTCCTGCACCACGTGATGCTGCTCATATAACTTCCGGATGGTCTCTCCCTGTGTGAGCTTTAACAACGAGATTTTTGGTGGAACCATCCAGCCAAACAAGTAACGGAACAATGGGTGATTGCCAAAAGGGATAATGTCCTACAATCAGAAAAGAAGTAAGCTACTGACATATGCCAATGTGATACAATTAAATTGATCTATATTGGGAAAATACACACACGAAAATAAAGCTGATCATTAAAGGAGAACTACAGGCAAAATGTAAAGTTCAAGGATCAAATATGCCATGCCAATAGCTATACACGAGTGTCTGCTTTATTGTTTTCTGAAAGTACACTTTATAGTGATTTCTTTTTACCTCCTGTTTCAAATTTACTGAATCACAATGCTCTGACAAGTCATAAAATAGCAGTGAAAAAGATGTAAACACAAGAGTTTTCAAAACTGACTTGATGAAAGAACCCTTAACAATGTCATACCTGTTTCTTGGTGTCCACCTCTAAGATATCCATAAGGTTGATCATGATATTCTTATGTGTGTTCTTGTACTTTCCAACCCTCAGAGATACTGTCAGCCAACCTGGCCGTCCAGTACACATAAACTTCTTTGCTCCATCGGCTTTCCACTGACGTACCTAAAGAAAAAAAAAAAACACAAGAACAGTAACTACTACTGCTTCTTTAATAAACCATAATATTGTATTTATAATCGAAAGTCAAAGTTTAGATATGATTTTTTTTTTGTCAATGGAGAGGGATCCTGTTGCCATGCACAAAGAAGAGGGGCACCTATTACATAGTCTGTGGACATCCAATGGGTGAAAAAGATTGCCATGCTCCTGGAATTCCACTGTAGAGTTATCACCAAAGATATTGGAATGTCCAGGACCTGTCTTTGCTGCACTTACCTGTAGACAGGTAAGTCTGTGCTATATCCATGAGCATGCTGTGCCCATGTAGGGCAGGTAATAGGTTACTCACACAGGATGCTCCCCTCTAAACCACCACACTTACAGTTTGTACTTACTTGTCTTTTCACTCTCACTCACATTCCACTGCCAGTAAAAAAAAAGCTAGAAAGCCAAATGTAAGCTCCAAGCCACAACCTTACACAGGGCTGAGGGCTGGGTGCTTGATTAATCAATCACCAATTCTCAGCAGTGCATAATCAATGATGGAAAGAAAGCCACATACACCCTGTGCCTGGAAGTACTGGGTATCTATCTTCCACCTCTCAGTCACTGACCTGGAACAATCAAACAAATCAAAGCAAAGTCAGCTCTGCATATTTGTTCAGCTCGACTTAAAAGGGAGGGTTTATAAAACAGCGAATCTGCCATTCAACATATATTCACTGCAGGCGATTCAAACTTTTGGTTGTGTTCAGTGCAAATAATTTACCACAAGTGAATGCTTGGTGAAAATATCATCTACTGCTGTACTGCTTTATAAATAGGTCCCAAGGAGAACAAAAATGGATAGAGAGTACATCTCTGCAATATATGCACATTTGACTTTTCTTTATCTATAGATTACCAGTTAATCTACCAGAATTGCATTTTTCTCCTGCTGTTACGATCTGACAACACATACCATTTTTGTGACATGTTGCATTTTTGTTGGGAGCACAATTCTTTTGGATAAGTAACCACACTGAGCTATGGCTGATAAAACTGCCCCTGTGTATTGAATGACAAATAGAGACTCAGCACATCTCACCATTGTCGCCTGCAGACCACTCAATGTCCAGACTATCAAACTCTCTAAAACACAACTTCCACACAAACACTCATTGGTCCTTATTAGGGATGCAGCTCTAGCAACTGGTTAAACAGCACAAAAAAACACAACCTCCAAGTTTCTCTTAAAGTGGAATTAACGTCAAATAACAAAAAAGTTTCTAGGAGGTGTTTTTGGTAGAGACAGGCAAAGTCTATTTTGCCTAAAAATTTTCCCGGCTCCTGGTGGCTTTTTGTTTTTTTGCTTACAGTGCATATGCCATGCACTGTACATCCTGTCTCTATTCTAGATGCAAGTGAAAATGTAACCCCCGTATTACATCATCTGTGGCCACCCAATGGCCAAAGAGGTTGGTGGTGGTTCCAGAAGAGTCAATGGTGAAGATGAGGCTTTAGTAGATGCAGCGGTATCTGGACCTAGCATCGTTGCAAAGTGCTTAGAAAAAGGTGTTATGGGGCATCTAACTTCTAGTTTTCTTGGCACTAAAGAAAGCAATTTTGTTATAGAGAGTTTTAGAAGAACTAAGGTTGACCGAACTATCATCTCCATTAGGCTGTATTATCTATACAATTATGTGGATCACATTCCTTGGGCAAGAGAGTTTCTTTTTTCACTTCTCTCCCATTCCAGCTTACTTCCCCCACTCCCCTTTGTTATATCATGTGTTTGTTTGATGTTTCCCTTGAATCAAGTGTTCCAATTTAAAGTGGAACTAAAAAAATCTCACTTACCTTCCGTCTACATCACCTGATCTCGCACTGCTCAGGCGTGAGATTGGGTGATGTAGCCCGTTGTAAATTTAGAGGAAAAAAAATGCGATGTTCACTGCGCAACTGTGACATTGCCAATTTTTTTCTCATTGTGGGAAATGCGCATGCTTGAGATGAGGCATGAGCATAGGAAGCAGCCAGAAGCTGTAAGGACAGAATGGGATCACAGAGCCTCCTGGTATACTCACATCACATATCCCAGGAGGCTCTGTGCTCCCACATTCTGTCTTAAATTTTTTTTTTTGCTTGTTTGGTTTTAAAATGTGTTGCCATTTCCTTTTATTGATGCACAAGATGTGCATACTTGCCGATTTTGAGCAAGAAGAATTTAGTTCTTAAAAAAAGTTTATCCATAATGTAATCCATTTATCAATGATGTAAAAATGTTTGAATGAGTTCCTACAGAAGCCAATAGTAAGGCTTTGTGTACAAGAGCCCTCCGGGTTAAAGGAGCTGACACAGCAATACACATAAAGCTCATTATGTGCCCTTCATGGCAGAAGTGCCACTGCTGTACACAAACAAATACTATGAACTCTGACCAAACCATCAGCAGAAGACAAAATGTTGTTTAACCTTCATCGCCATCTGCACAACACTCGGATGCGTACTGGTGATGGAACGTACTGCCAATTGTCCCAATCGTGGCCATATCGTTGCTTTAAAAAATGAACAGATATAAAGCAAAGTGAAATGCTTTACAAATGTGGTCAGTTCTATGCTTCAAGTTTGCGAAGACTCAAATTGATGAGGAAAATTAAAAAAAAAAAAAAAGGAGGAGATCTGGGTCATGTGATACTCTGTAGGACACTGCAGTCCCCAGCCTGCATTTCTTGATTGCAAGAAAAATACAAATACATCAATCACTGTGATATATAGGAGACTCGGTCTCTATTTATTTGCATTACTTGGGTGAACATATGAAAGCTAGGGTCAACTATTCATCAGGATACATACGGACGGTAACTATAGCCATACTATGAAAAGCTGTCATTTTAATGAAGCCTGCAATGAATATTGTCTTACCTGTTCTTGAATCTCCTTAACCCGGCGGTCATGAAGCTTTGGGGCGCTGCACATCTTAAACACGATCCAGGTTCTCACATAATAATAGAGATCAAAGACAACAGACAAGGGGAGCAGGAAGAGGCAGACAAAGATCCACCTATGGTGCACTATGACATACTCAAAGCCCTTTGCTTTAATCCACAAGAGAAAGAGGACCAGCAGGCCGCCCAGATATACCAGCACATCCATGGCTTTGAGGGAGGAAGACCTGAAACATAAAATACACCATATAATGTCATTTTAAAACTTCTACTCTGACATTCTGACAACAAATCACACCTTCAGCTATGTAATTGGAAGCTGTATCACCTTTGTAAACTTCCTGACAACAAGGAAAGAATTATGTTAAAGCGTACCTAAACTCAGAATTCTCACTTTACATAAATAGACAACTCTTTTCTTGTGCAGTGCAGGACTGGGTGACGTAAGAAGAATGAGGAAGAAGAGGAGATGTCGGCGCCTGGTGTTCCCTCTGCGCTGGGCCGAAGACAGATGCCGGGACAACGTGGGACCCAATGGAAGAAACCTCCTGATGGACAGACTGATCTACAGGATTGAAGGTAAGTGTGATTTTATTGTTTCAGGGGAGTTTTGGGTTTACTTCCTCTTTAATAGCACAGGGTTGTTCAACAAAAGCTTGGGATTTTTTTTTTTTTTAAATTGTGCAAATGAGGCCAGTATGAAGACATTTAGATTCTCCTCATTTTGTGCTATTTATCTAATGCCAAAGAAATGTTTAGGCCCACCCCTATGTTCTCTGTTGGTTCTTAAGTGGAACTAAACCCAAAATAAAAAAAAAAACCACCTTTATTCCCACAGGTCCTTTGACCCATCAGGTAGTTTCTTTGTTTTGGTCCCAAGTTGTCCTGGTATCCGTCTTTGGGCACCAACATCTTCTCTCTTCTTCCTGGTCACCCGATCTCGCACTGCACAAATCGCACTGCATAAATTCCCATTTATTCTAGACTAGTAGCCATAGAAATAGAAAGTCTCCATTTGTGTATTCCACATGATAATGGTTTGAAAGTAGTCAAAACATTCTTAGATGAGCAAGGCATGGAAACATGGGAACAAAACTTCATTAAACTCTTGCGATACATTTTAACTAGGAATGTATTTGTCTTTAATGACAAAACTTACTTCCAGGTACAGGTAGTGGCAATGGGGACCAAATGCGACCCCACTTTTGCCCACCTGTACCTGGGAAGGTGGGAATGTAGACTTTTCAGCGATGATTCCCTTGACACATACCTTCGCCATATTTCTTATGTCGAAGGTATATAGACGATGTCCTCATCGTCTGGACAGGGTCTGAGAATTAACTTTGGAATTTTTTGAAGTAATGCAAGAGAATTCTTTTAATTTGAAATTCACTATGCCCCATAGTACCAACAACGTTACCTTTTTGGATTTGGAGCTGAAACTTACTAATGAGGGTGAAATTGAAGCGAAGGTTTATGGAAATACCAACTTATCAGTGAATAGCAACCACCCTTTAACTTTGAAAAAGAGAATACCACACTCACAATATATGAGGATCAAATGCAATTGTACGATCCTCATTGATTTTGAATCTCAGGCAAAAGAATTGAGAGATAGGTTGTTAAAAAGAAGCTACAACCATAAGCTACTTAAAAAGTCCTATAATAAAGTCAAAAGTATGAATAAGGAGGAACTGATTTTTGGCCACAAAAGTAAGAAGAGAGAACGTTCTATAACAAAATATAGCATGACAAAATACACAGAATTTATAAAAAATATTGGCCCATCATTATGGGGGGACCCTAATATAAGCAAGTGCTTGGGTAAATTACCATCAATTACCTATCGCAAAGCTCCCTCTTTGAAGGACAAGTTAGTGAGAGGTCATTTTGAAATTCAAGGGGGGCACAATCAAAAGTATTAAAAGAAACAAAACACTGTGACAAATGCAGGGGATGCAACTGGTTTTATGATCCATTGGACAAAAAATGGGGTGAACTTTAAGGGTTGTGACATGTGAGGGAGTAGTCTATCTAGCGATCTGCAGCTGTCAATGTTACTATGTGGGCAAAACAAAACGAAAGTTTAGGAAGAGGATCTATGAACATGTATACAATATAAAGAATGGAAAGATAACTTCTCTGAGCCACCATATGGGACTAAAGCATAACTTCAATGTTGATAAAAATAAACTTTTGGCGCTGGACAGAATTAATGCTACATGTTACCCTGGAATTTACGAAATGATAAACCTAAATAATATTTTTAACAACTAATAGGAAACTATCCAAGAGAGAATTTAGAGGGTAAGAAAATCCTTCAATGTTATGTAAATCAATGTAAGAAGGTAAATCATGTGATTCTATGGAGATATGTATTTCTATCTGCTTGATTCAGATGGAGTTTAGGTGAAAATAGTAAATAGATAATCAATATAGTTTATTTTAGACAATACGTAAAGAAATGTGGACCCCCCGAGATAGTTTGTATGTGATGTGGCTCTTAGGTCCCCTAAATTTCTCAGATGCCCCCTGGAGCCAAGTATACCATATCCTCAGATATCAAGGTGAGCCGCAAGCCGGAATGATACCTTCTGGCCCGCGGACCAGAAGTATACACTCACAAGCGCGATCATGCTTTCTGATTGTAGGAGATGATGTCCCCCATAGGAAGATTACCTCCTTCCAGTGCATGGGGCATCAGTTGGGGAGGTATCAGACACCGGATCACTGATCTGGATGCCTGTTTAGCGAGACAGCTGTCAGGCGCCAGACCATTAATCGGGATGTCTTAATAGAGAATTGATGTCCCACATGCTTCCAGGTTTTCACCGGTAGATCATCAACACGTGGGACAGCTATTTAAGGAGGTTCAATTTTGCTGAAATGATAGCAGACAGGAAGTGGTGAGTGAGTGAGCGCAGTAGGACAAATTGTCAAAGAACAATAAGCCCTTAAAATGGGACTGTATATATCCTCTTTATTCAAGATTAGTATAAATTATTATATATTACTGAGAAAGCGAGTGGTTGCCCATGGTTGTTGATTCTTTGGTGGAAAAAATGGTAGTTTGGTTTCTTTCCTTGTTTGCTATTGGCAAGAAGCATATATTGTGTACACTGCTCCAAATATATCTGTATAAATGGGGAGTGTAGACCCATGGAAAAGACATAATGATTATAATCATTTATTTTCTCTTTTTTTTTTTTTTGATAGGTGTACTGTCTTGTTCTATCCTGAAGACAATACAACCAAAGGTGAAATTTTACCTTTTTCAATATATGCAAGGGGGTGCTGAGAAGTTCCTGGCTTTGCCCCCTTCCAGATGAAATAGAAAGATGTGTGGGAGCATATGACAGCCTAACATCTTAGTATGTAACTGTGCAAATATCAGGTGTTTGCAATTCTAAAATTTGTTTTTTCTTTTAGTGCGAAACTGTGATGGCAGAGGCACAATCAAATTTCACGTTGTTGGAGTTACGAGTCGTCATGAAGTTTTTGTTTCTCCAGGGAAAGGAAGGACACTTCTCCCCCAGTGTTTGTGACACCTCAGTGTGAATGTCCTTTGCTGACTTTCCCTGGAGAAACAAAAACTTCATGACGGCCCGTAACTCCAACGACGTGAAACTTGCTTGTGCCTCTGCCATCACAGCTTCTCACTAAAACAAAAAACAGTTTAAAGGATCACAAAGACCTGATATTTGCACAGTTACATACTAAGATATTAGGCTGTCATATGGCCCCACACTCATTTTTCTATTTCATCTGGAAGGAGGCAAAGCCAGGAACTTTTCAGCACCTCCTCGTATACTTTGGTGCATTAAAAGAGATTGCCTATGACAGTATGGGGTCACATCACTCATAACTGCATTAAAAAGTCTATGTGATTGGTCTTATAGAAACAATCCTGTTCTTTAACATCAATATTTCAGTGATATGATACTAATTTGATCATCAAATACTATTTGTACAAGTAGGTGCCACTTTTTATCCTTTGGATCTCATGTGTAAAAAGATACAATGTTATATGTTTTTTCCCTGTTGCTTTATTCATTTAGATATTTTTTTTTTGCTTTGAAATACAGATATATAGACGAGGTACTAATAACGTTGTGTCCTTCTGATGAAGCCTACAGGTGAAACACGTTAAGGACTATAAATGTTATTGTGAATCCATACAATTTTTGGATTGTTCAATGGTCCTTCTGTATTTTGCAAGTATATATTTTTTTAGTGATATGTTTTTATAATATTATATAATACATTGTAACAAATTGTTTTTAACATATTTTGTTGGAAGTGTTGGTATTGAGTACCATCAAAACCCATGCCAATTTTCCCTGCTGGGGAAAAAAGCTCTTGGGTATTTGTGAGCAGAAGGGTGTGGTGCAATGAAAATGATCCTCCCAGAGTATCCATTTAAAAACCAGGGAGGATTTTTTGGAACAAATTGTACCAGGTGTTCTTTGCCTTCCTCTGGCCTACTTATGTTTAAAGGATTTTATATCTGGGGTATGTTTACTTCCCTAGTGGTTTAACTTGATGGACTTGTGTCTTTTTTTTAAACCTGACTTCCTATTTAACCTGTGAATTTTACGTGCTGGCTTTGACTGTCAGATTTGAACATTTTAGTAAATTGTCTTCCTTTTCATTCTGTGTCCTTCTTTTTGCTTGCAATGGATGAAAACCCTTACAAATTCCCAGTACTTTTGTAGAGGACTCTGATTCTCCACCTTTCAATCTGCAATGGCATCCAATGACCAGGCCAAAGGATTCTTAACCTGGGTGAGCCTTGACCTGAAAGAACTTTTCTAGGGATTTTAGAGAGTGATTTGCAGAGAACACTTTTTTTAGCCAGGACACTTAAGCATTTAATAAATTTTGATTATAGGTGGGACAAAAAGATTTCGGAAACATATTATTTTTACAAAATGTGGTGACGAATGTAGCCAATAGTGGGGCTCCTGTGCAGAATTGGTTGGGGTGGGGAAGGTCTGGGGCCCTCGTGCAGCAGCACACTTTGCACCTCCCTATGTCCATCCCTGGTGCCATGTATTGTTTTTTTACTTACAAAATACTGAATAAATGAAACACAATTTATTTCTAAATGTCTAAAAAAATTAGCACTATTTTTTTTAAATATCATTCACAAGGAAACTAACAGAATGCCATCCTAAAAGTTCCCTACATGTCATGTGACCTCTGCTGTGTCCAATAGGGGCACAGATAGCATTGTTCAATCACTTTAATAGGGAGATTCTCATCCAGGGTTCCATGAACTGTACTTGATCCCTGCAAACCCTGGGGTCAATGCCAGTTGGTAGAACTATCAGTCTGATTCTAATGATGATGTTAGTGGGGGGTTTCCTGAGACCTGAAAATAGGTAAAAGGGCTGCTTTATTGTATTCTCCATTTCAGAACTATATTTTTGATTTATCCAAGGTCTGTTATTTTATGGAATGGCCCTTTTCAGTCTTGGAAATGGATAAAACGTGAAATTATTAAAACTAAACAGGATTTTTATAGCGCCAACATATTCTGCAGCGCTGTACATTAAATAAGGGTTGCAAATGACAAATACGGACAGTGACACAGGAGGGGGAGAGGACCCTGCCCTGAAGAGCTTACAATCTAAGAGGTGTCTTTACATTACAGAACAAGTCCGGCAGAATATGATGAAGCATCACTACTACCTATGGCAGCAATTTACCCATGTGGACCGACATTACTGAGAGCCCAACCACAGACATGATTCTGTCCTGGTTTGCACATTCACATTATTCCCATAATATTCATAGATTGTACAGAGTAATATATAGCTCTGCCATTGAAGATTTGTGTTCTGGGACTCTATATATAAATCATGGAATCCAACATTCCCTCAAACATTCCCTGGTGGGGTTCTTCCAGGTCCATGTGTTTCAATGATAATAATAAATTCCCACCTAGGAATGTTTGAGGGAATCTAATATTACCATTGAAACACATGGACCTGAAAGATTCCCACCAGCTAATGTTTGAGGGAATCTGATGGGAACCTAATATTACCATTGAAACACATGGACCTGGAAGATTCCCACCAAGGAATAGTTGAGGGAATGTCAGATTCACTGATAAATAGAAATATAAATAGAGCCCCTGGAGATGATTTTCCAGGTGCCGCAACATCAATGGTTAGCAGTGTGTATTGCAATATGCAAAGCAGCCATTGCTTCCCCCTCCAACTATTGAGAAAGCTGCTGGAGAACTACAAGTACCAGCAATCACCAGGCTGCTGAGATGAGACATACAGGGAAGACAATCCCTCCATAAACACAATGCATGATAGATCAGACAATGATAATAATAGGGCCATGTACCTGACTCTGCGTCCACTCACTGCTGCGCTTCCTCTGGCCGGAGTCCCCGCTCACTCTTGCTACAGCACCCCTGGCTGTCAAACAAAGCCCCGCCCCAGTACGCATCACCCCGCCCCAGTACGCATCGCCCTGCCCACCTCGCTCTACCATTGGCCTTCTCGCGGGGCGATCAAGCTGAGCTCAGATGGCGAGTTTGCAGGATCCGTCCAATCAGAAGCAAAGCTCAGCATCGGAACACAGTGGAAAGCGAGACAAAGGGGAGACGCTCCAATCGTCTGAGGGTAGAGGCGGGAAGAGCTGGTTGTCATGGTGACTAAAAGCTCCCGTGTCAGGAGTACAACAGGTGTCTCGCGACATAAATGCGGAGTTCTCTTTTATGTGTTTCTGAGCAAGTGAGTGAGAGAACAGATATCAGGCTATTAGTATTATGTCTTGGTTCTATGGAGATAAATAATGCTTCCTATGTAGAAATATACTATTCATACACTATAGCCCTCCACTGGAGTATGAGCAGGGGTCACGACTGTAACAATAGTGCCTCCATTTCTGTGAGAGGAGGGTAAAGGTGAGCGTGTAGCAGCAAACCCACAGAAGGAGGCGGTGCCTACAAAAAAAAGGGGGAGGTAGACTCCGCCTACCAATCGCAATAGGCCTATGCACATAGCCCCACCCACACTACCTATTAATCCCGCCCATCTGCCAACCTCTGATCATGCTACCCATGCTGTGCATGTTGGTGTCAATCCCCTGAAAAAGGCACAGTGGGGGATGGGGGGGCTGCATTGAGGGGGTCTGTCACTCAGGGGTCAAATCTACCTTTAATCTCCCTAGCGGTCTAATGCTGTCCAAATTTCCATGCAAAAAGCGGTATTGAATCCAATACAAAATTATTTGAATTTCCGGCCGAAATTCCATCCCGCCTGCTCTGATGCATGCGCCAAAGTCACTGGGAAACCCAGTAGATCTCGTCTCTGCACTTCATGGCTGGAGATCGGAGGAGGAGGACATGTCCCCAGGACCTGCGGGGACAGCGACAGGGCAAGGTAAGTGGGGTTTATTTAGTTAAAAGCAACCCCGAGTGTGACTCGGGATTACCGCTTTTTGCCTGGAAGATCCACCACAAATCACACTCGGGATTACCGCTAGGGGGGTTAAAGTGGAATTTTCATGGCAAAAAAAAATCACTTACTTTTACCAGTGAAAAGCTCCCAATCCATCCAAAAACCAAGCCCAGAAGTGTCAAGCTGTCTTATGTACACACGCTAGATAGGATCGTTTAAACAATGCAGGAAGTGACATGTACAGGAGAAAGTGTACCGCAGAACAATCCACCATCACTGAACGACCGTACACACAATAGATAGCGAATGATCGTCGCCTAATCAGACCCATCTGTAGTGAATCGTTCGTTTCTAACGACAATTATTGCATATGTGTACACAGCCTTGGATTCTCTCCTCATAATGGCCTTGGACAGAACAGCGAGCGCCACTATCTTTTTTTTCTTCCCAAGTTCTTTTTTAAATCACCGGCATTGCACAGGCGTGAAATCATGTGATGTCACCCTGCAAATGTAAAAAATAAACTGCACCTGCGTGGGATCCCCATTAGTTATTGGAAAGCCTGTTATAACGCATGCCCAATCTCAGGCATGAGCAGAAGGAGCAGGCCATAGCCTCCCGGGATATGTGATCCAAGTCTGTCAGGAGGATGTGGGTTTCCCCTGCAGGGTAAAGAAGGATGGGGAAGGGAACTCCAAAAAAATAAAAACTACCAATATATAAGGGATAGCCATCCTGGTTAGATAGATCTGCTTTAAGCCCTGTGCAGATGTCAGGGGAAACAATCTTTTGTGATCATTTCCAGTGTCAAGTATGAGCAAGGCCAGTCCATCCTGCGCCATTCTGTTCTATGGGGGAGGGAAAGGACAGGCAAGCAACACCCCACTGTGATGTTCTCCATCGGAGTGCACAACGGTCATTCCTTATCAGTCGTTTATCATTCTAACACTTACTGCTCCCCTATAATTATATCGAACTTTCTTAGTGGATCCCATTGTCTGTCTTTGTATTATGCCCTATAAGCAGTGACAGGGAGTCCCAATTCAAGTCGGGCAGGTGAAACAGCCTTGGACTTTGTATGCAGCATAAGAAAAACATACAACAAAGCTCTTACCAGATAAAATAAAAGACAAAATACTGTATTAGTAAAAGCACTGGAAAAACATGCTAATGTGCAGTAATACATACATAATATGCAAGCATACACTGTGGTAAACCCTGTCTCTCCTGTGGGCGGCTAGTACTGTAGTCCCATGACAGCTGATGTCCTATCAGATCATGCTACCTGTCTGATTTGTGCTACCCTTGAAAAAGGGTGTGTGCAGCTATGACACCTAACAACTCCCTGTGTGACATTCCTCATATCTCCTAAACCTGGAGCAGGGAACCCCCGTTCATATCTAGGGGGTGTCCGTATGTCAGATGTCCTTAACCCGGGGACTACCTGTACATTGAACAGCACTCTTCTATTACTACTTTGCAGGTGGAACAAACTATGACCCACTGCTGCTACCTGTAAGAAATCTGGGTGCTTCTAAGATCAGACTGTCTAGTAATAAAGGTATATGTAAATAAAATCATTACAACAAAATACAAAAATTTATATGTATTTTATTGTGAAGTTAATCAGTGGTAAATATCCAGTGACAAATCACTTAAACAAGAATCTTTTCTCAGAATTATGGATATTTGCCAACCATTGGTTCCCCTACTGGATTCCCTGTCTCCGGGAGCTTCCATTCAGGTCATACCTGTTTCCTTTGTCATCTCCGCACCCTCCTCTGTCATCTTCATCTTGTGTGACTTGCCTTCCACCCACTCCCGTGTCACTTGTTTTCCCTTGTCATCTCTACCTCCTCTCCCCTCAGGGAAGAATGAAGACATTCACTGTAAAGTGATCAGTGAAATACTTTGCAAGAGTGAAACCTCCCTCATTGGCAAACCTACTTTGACCTAATAAGCCAACACTTACAGTTTCCCATGTGTGATACAGTCACTGCTGTACTTAAGGAACTCATTGGCCAATAATACAGTAGCTGATTGTTTTTTTATTGTCACTTGCACTTGACTGTATAAGAGTAATTGTAATTGTTCCTGGAGTAGAGCTACACTTCCATTGCACAAATGGGACAGTCTTGTCTTAAGTTACATACGCAGATAGATAATAGTAACCTGAGATAAACGATATTCTCATCTCAAGCGAAAATCTAACGTGTACAGCAATACTTGAGGTTGTTCATCAATTTACTATGACTGATGATGAACAACTGACCGCTAGCTCATTCTCCTCCCCTCTACATAGAACAGAATGGTCTCTGTGTGTACTGCGCTTGTTCATTTATCTGTCACTGGCAACTATCACAAAAGATTGTTTCCAGCGACAATCCTTTGATGTCTATCGGACGTTTGTATGAGGTTTTACTCTCCACTGAGGTTTATGGGCTATAGATAAATGTCATTGAGCTGAGCTCTCTACCCTTACTGCCTTCACTTGTTCAGGATCACCCACTCTTGGATTACTGAACACAGTGATAACTTCACTGTCCCAAGCTTCCTCAATCAAATGTATGAATGGCCAAACACGTTTATAAAAGAAAAGAGTGAAAACATCTACCAGTATTTTCTTTTGCTGTTTGTTACCATTGGAATACCAGTTTGAGGAAATCACTCAAATTAAGAGGGACTTTTCTTGTCCATGGAACAAGCAGTCCCACAAGAAGATATTCCCTTGCCTGTTGTTTTGGAGACAACTCCAGGGGCTTTCTTGATAAAATAGGGAATCTGTCATTCCCTCATATATTCCCTGGTGCCAATGTTTGAGGCAATGTTGGCTCAGCAGTTAGCACTCTGACCTGGTTTGAATCTTGGCCAGGATTCTATCTGCAAGGAGTTTGTATATGTTCTCTACGTTTGCGTGGGTTTCCTTACACATTCCAAAAACATGCAAAACATTGTCCTTAGACTGTGGTAAAGACATATAACTATGGTCAGTAGATTAGATTGTGAACCCCTTTGAGGGACAGTTAGTGATATGAAAAGTGCTGCATAATATATTGGGGTCATATAAATACTAGTTTTTAATAATAAATAAATTTATTTTTTTTATAAATGGAGCCTTAGGTTTGCATTCCCACTCACTTTCGTTGTTTGTGGCAAAGGTGACAAGCATTTGACAATGTACCCCACAGGTTAATATGCAAGTTAGGGTCAATAGGTTTAGAAAAGTCAGTCTTTATGGATAGTAAATGGACATGATCCTGCCCCTGTACAATGCATTGGTCAGACCACATCTGGAATATGCAGTCCAGTTTTGGGCACCAATTCACAAAAAGGACATTGTGGAATTGGAGAGAGTGCAGAGAAGGGCATCTAAACTAATAAAAGGAATGGAGGAGCTCAGCTAGGAGGAGAGATTAGTTGAACTGAATCTATTCTCCCTTGAGAAGAGACGGATATGATCACCCTGTATAAATATATAAACGGTCCATATAAAGAACTCTCTTCCCCATTATTCACTTTTGGATCATTACAAAGAACAAGAGGGCAGTCTTTGCGTCTGGAGGAAAAGAAGTTTAAGCTCCGGATAAGGAAGGGATTCTTCACTGTAAGATCTGTGAAAATGTGGAATCGGCTCCCTCAGGAAGTAGTTTCAGCAAGTTCTATAGGTTGCTTTAAGAAAAAGCTGGATGTTTATCTAGAAGCACAGAATATAAATGGGCATCAAAGCTTTAAAGTATAGACAACAGAGACTGTTGATCCAGGGAACATCTGACTGCCTCAGAGAATTAGGAAGGAATTTTTTCCCCTGTTGGAGCAAAATGTATCAGGATTTTTTTGTTTGCCTTCCTCTGGACCAATTATGTCCATAGGGTTTTAAATCTGGGATATGTTTATTACCCTAGTGGTTGAATTTGATAGTCTTATGTCTTTTGTTCAACCTGACCCACTATGTAACTATGCAAATGAAGGGGTGAATCTCTCCAATGGGGAAACATACAGTAAAAATACATGACAGACAGACAGAAGGTCCTATCCATTTCCCAATCTATTCAAATCTAAAAAAAAGTTTTGTCTAGAGTTGCACCTGACAGTCCTGCCATCTGAAATGTTTCAGATACGCACTCGGTTTTGTACCACAATAGAGCCCAGTTGGTTCTCCCTTTAGACGGCACCAAACTCATTGGTGGGTAGTAAGCTTCAGCCATGTATAGCAATTATGCACAGCATATTTTCTGATTATGGTACAAACTCACCAATGTCTACAGAGATAACAGGTTCAGGACTTGTCATCGCTGCAGCCTTGGAAAGCGCCATCTTTGCCGATGGCTCCTGGATGGATTTCCATGAAGAAAGGCCATTCTCTTCAGCCATTGCATGGCCACTAATGATTGCTCCTGGTGGCATGTGACTTACAGTGTAGAACACAGGAGTCAGGTTTTATTTTTTTGATAAAACATTGCATTACTTTTTGTTTTTTGAGCTTAGGTGCGCTTTAAGAGTGAGATTGGCTTCCCTATTTGCCCCATAGACTCAAGGTATCATAGAGTTGATATTTTCTACTGAACGACACCCCTTCATTTTTCACCTAATATTATTTACCATTACATAGATGGTTGAAAGCAATACAGGATCAGGTCAAGGAAGATAACAAACAGTTCTTATCGCCTGCTCTAACTGAACATTCCTTAAACTTCCTGCACACAACAGGATTATGGCAGTCCTTCAACTGTTTGATTGCTTGTGTTTGGCAATATACTTAGAGTTAAATAAACTGCACCCAACCAATGTCAACAAAACGTTCCTTCTCAACAACAGACAGGCTTGGTTAGGCTTAAGTCAGAATGGAAAGGGTATTTCCCCAGCTGGCCCATAGATATAAACCTCTCTATAGCATCCTGCTATTACACAGCCACATGTGCTTTCCACTCACCATCACCATAAGCAAAATAAATAATGTGCAAGCCAATTTATTGCCATGAATCAACCAATTGGAGGGAAGGAAGTCTGCTTGTAGCTCCTTACTTTGCAGCCATACACTGCGAGAATGCAAAGAGAAATTACAATTCATCTAACCTATATTATGATAGAAGTAAGCAGCCAGAGGTTTTACCTTCTGTTGTCCCTATGTCCTCCCATATAATTACAGCAGCAGGTGCTTATGGAAACAGAGGTCTAAACTCAAGGCTGATTTCAAAAACAATATACAGTATAGTGCACATTCTGCTTTAAGAAGTGCCTTGTTGACAAGTAAAACAAAATAAAAAAAACAGGCGTTTTTGCTTTTTGGAAATTTAATTACATTCAATGAATAACTGGAAGAAGATAAAACAAGGTCCATATATACCTTAAGTCGGGGATCTCACTGATAACTACAGTACTTACATTCCTTATTTTAGCTGTACAGAATATTTTCTATACATGATCTTCTATTTAGCTTATTATTCAAAATTAATCTATATATGATATATGTGTATATTCCACATTTTTTTTATATTTTTAATCTAAGGACACATATTTTAACTCAAGCTATAAGGTTAATGTTAAGAAACGATATATTGTTAGGTGAAATGGTTTATTTTATTTTTTTTCATTTTCAATAAGTGGTAAGAGAGGCTCCAACTTTATATTTTTTTACTAAGATACTGTCACCCTTCAATGTAAATGCAAATATAAATAATTCAAACGCAATAAATGGTAATTTGAAGTTTAAAAATTAATTCATTCTCTTGGAGTCTTTTTATTGCTCCCAGCTTATACCTGTCATAGCACATTTTATAGACCCATAACTATTAACTTTATAGCTCAATAATTCTCAACTTTAGAACTTTAAGCTTTGGAACTTTCTCTGGGTCTTTAGATCAGCAGCCATTGAATCCCTTTTTAAATAATTTGTTGTTTTTCCAAAGAACCACTGCAGTATATGATATGTATGTTGATTCTGGATCAGTTTTAATCATGTGCTCATTGAAAACTATAATAACTATCAGAGAGGTATAGTGAAATCACTGACTTATCAAATCTGTGCATAAGTCACCTGGGTGAGGAGGAAATCATACACAGCCGCCTCTCCCAGGTGAAACTCCTCCCAAGCTACAGGTGACTCAGACCAGATATACAGGTACACCAAGCAGGAAAGACCAAAGGGATTTACAAGCTCTTCAGCCATGGAAGAAGATCCTGGTGTGGACATAGAAACTCTCATAGATGAATTTGAATACATTCCTGGCCATTTCCACTTGGAAATGAACCTTAACTTTGAATCATGCACCCCAGCGGAATTTCGAAGACGGGACATCAAGCTGAAACGTGATGCCCTTCAGTTCCAGCTGGAGTTTGACTCTAGTTTCCAAAACTCTGCAATCAAAAATTTGCTTGGTGTCTTTTCTTTCTATTTAGATGAGATTGATAATGCCAAGGAGATTTTTGATAACATCACCAAGCAAGAAACTGATAACTTGAATGCATGGGCCAACCTGGCATATGTGTATGACAGGCTGAATTTGGAGGAAGAGGCTTCACACTGCACCGATAGGATATCTCATCTTATGGGCCTGGAGGCAGAGGATAGCAGCAGCAAAGAGCCTAGGCTTAGGGCCGCCCGCTGCCTGGCAGAGCAGGGTTATGCCTATGCCTATGATGTGGGGCTGCTTAATGAAGAGGACAGCATGGAGAAGCTGATGGCTGGAATTAGTCTGTATGATAAAGCCCTCAACTACAGCAAACACAAGGTCAGTTTAAAAGTCTTAATTATTACATTTTCCAAATCCTTAGACTGGCCTCTTGCCAGAAAATTTTATGTGAATGTCAGGGCTGTTTTGGGTTCCGGTTTTAAGCATTTATGTTTTAAAACCTAAGGTGTTCCATCATTTTGTGGTAAAATTATTAAGTTGTACTGTTTTACAAGCCAGTCACAGTTCTTGGTCAAGAAAGGTAATTTACATTCAAATAATGTGATATATGACTTCATTGGTTGAGATAGATTAATAAATGCCCTTGGCTTGTGGTTCTATTAGATGCCTCGTTCCTACTTGCTTCTCTATATATCTTTTAGATTGTAAGCTCTTCAGGGCAGGGTCCTCTCCTCCCGTGTCACTGTCTGTCATTTGCAACCCCTATTTAATGTACAGCACTGTGTAATATGTTGGTGCTATATAAATCCTGTTTAATAATATCAATACATGAAGGATACAATATATGGAAGAATGTGCTTCGTACATCTTACTTGGTTGCAGAGAAGGTTTATTCTCTAGGTAAAAAGAACTCCTTTGTGTCTAAATTTTGTGTAGCCCCCGTGGTTGTGCAGAATTTTTTCTCTGAATGTAACGTGCGTGACCTTCCTACCTGCGGCATTTACTTGCACATATTGGAATCTATTTTTGGTGTCTAGAGCAGCTAACTCTCAACTAGGGTTCTGTGGGACCCTAAGACTCCATCAGCGGTGTATAGGGGTTTCCTCTTTCTGTGGCTGATTGACCTCCCATCTGCAGAATTCCAGATCCAATGCCATTTGGCCAGCAGCATGCCACTTATACTCTTATATCTACTTGCAGCAGTTGCATTCTGACCACTACTGTAAGGTGAGTATTCTTCCCAGTGACAACCAACATAAGGAATATTTTCCTCACTGATCCCCAATGCATTTCTTTTAGAAAGAATTTCATGAGACCTAAAAAATTTTTGAGTTCCCCTGAGGTTAAAAGGTTGAGAAATGCTCTCTTACAACTTTCCAGAAGACCAACTACAGTATTAGTTTCTAAAAGACCCCCTTATGTTATGTTACAAAAAGTAATTTGGAGGCATTTATTTAAAGTCACACAGGGACTTTCTGAGCAAATAAAAGTTGCATAATCATATACAGTTGCTTTAGAAAAAAAGACCTCTAAAACGCAACTGTGACAGTAAATAGATTGCTGGCATGCAGAGCATTTTAAAAATCTCACTTGTTCTGTGGTTTTTGGAATTCCAGCTAGGTGGGAAGTTTCAGTAAAAGGTGAGATATTGCTCCACACCGGTGAAGACCAGCAAAACTCTGGTCAAACTGGTGCTGTGAGAATGTAATGCCAAACATATTTCTTCATGAAACAAAGTTATGTATTGTAGCATGTTCATCAGGCAGAGCTAAATGTAGCATTTGCTTTATTTCCCTTTGCTCATGTGACATTTGCATTGCTGATTTTGGCAAGGTTTTACATTTGCATTTAGGGGAGGTCAATACTGCTTCGGATATAGACCAACATTTAAATAAAATCAGTCTGAGAATTATACGATGGTCATTAGGTGTCAGTCATGAATCGTACAGAAAGGTCATTCTTGCCTCCAGCAGGCACCTTGTACAACACGTGTCTATGTGTACAGCAGACAACTCCCCCAAGCCATACACATTTATGGGGGAACAATAAGTTGTCAGCATAAAAACTGTAAACTCTGATTGTGCGTGATGAAGATAGACCAAAAAAAAGTCTGTTGAGGTTAAGAGTACATCACAGTAATCACATACCAGTAATACTGAAATCACAGGAATTAGAACTCAACTATGCTGTATCAACAGCTTTTCAGAATCGCCTCTCAGGCGTTCAGGCCAAGATCAATGTAGAATTGACTTTTATCAGTATCCAAAAATAAGAACATGCCACCACTTCTCCTTTAAAGTGAAGTTTGCTGTCTGCAAAGTACTTTGGTATATTTTGGGTCCTGAGTGATTTGCAATATGGGTGAAGAAACCAAACTGATTGTGCTCATCCATTCAGACCAGATTGTTCTTGTACCTGTTAGGAGCCTTGGGAGGGTTTAAAGAATTATAGGTTCTTCTTCATTGTAGGAGGACCACAGCACCCGAGTTCACATTTTTTGTGTTGACGTGCAAGCACTTTCTTGTACACCAAGGTTTTTATTTTCAACACAGCACGCCTTAGAAAACTGTTTAGAGTATTACAACAGTAATAAAAAAAATATTATTTGTGTATTTGAAGTTAGTGCCAACAGTTAATATACCTATATACATATAATGGTTTTATAAAAATCTTTATAGCTATTATAAATCTGCAGTCATCCAACTGGATTTTACTAAGACAAAAATGAATTGATAAATTAAAATTATCTATAACACATGGGACCCACAGATCTCTTACTTAAGCTAAATATTGGTTTTCCCTGGTAGGACCCTTTCTTCTTCCTTTCCTCCATGCACCCCTCCCTTCTTGTTTTCTATCTCACATTGTGTCCCACTATTTACTTTGTTGGGTATTGGTTTTGGTATACTTACCCATTGTTTATATAGACTGGCATCACAGTCATTCAATCTGTCTGTCTGGGTATTTACTGTTATTGTAAGTTTGTTGCAACCTATTTCTTACTTCTCTGATAATTTTATATGTGAGCAAGCAAAGGTGGCAATATGTAAAAAAAAGAACAATAATCCTTGTATTTGTATACCCCTCCCTCTCTCTTCCCTCCTTTTTTCTGGTTGTTCCTGACTCATTGTCTTTGTTATAAAGCAATAAAAACAAGTGAAATATAAATCTTTATAGGCTCACTAAACTTCTTCGTTAGTTACCCATGAAGTATATGATGCCATTCAGAAGAATAAATGTTAGTTAAATGATCAGTGGTGCAAAGAAATGAAGATTTACATATAATATAATATGAGATAATATACACATTTATGTACTGCGAGATGTCATCCTATCTAGCCCAGCAGTCGAAAATCTTTCGGACCTCAAGGACCACTAAGGTTATCATTTTAAATCCTGCGGACCAATAATATGATTTTTTATAAAAAGATAAATACATTTGTAAAATAATGATCTTCCTAATGGTGCCTGACAAGAACTGTGGGGGCTCCGATCCATTGATCAGCTCACGGTTAATTGAAGTATTACTATTGTTAATTTTATCATTAGTTGCATTATCTTTGGTATTACTAAAAAAATGCAAAATATTTGTTTGCTTTTACTCGCTCATTATTATTTAATGGGTTTATTTAATTCCAATCCAAGACCATGGTAGCCAAACTGCAGTTTTGTTTAGAAAGTGGCTGCATGTCTATATGTGTTACAGGTCAAGAAATGAGAAAAAACAATATGTAGTCTCTCTTTTACATGTGCTTGGGAGGAACTAGAGACGGCCGTAAAAAATCAGGTGTGACATATTTGCTCAGTGAACAATTTCATCCCTGGAATTAGGGTGTGTATTTATCTGCTTAGTTCACAAGAATTTAATTAATCAAACAAATTGCTGAAATCACTGAACTAGCAAGAAACATCCGTATTTTTTTTCCATTATATTTCAGCAAAAGAAAAATGTGTTATATCATTTATATTTATAAATCCTGGTGTGCTGTCAGTTAAATAAAGGAATGTCCTTAGGCAAACAGTACACCTGCCTGTGCATTAGGTTGTATTATATAAGCAAAATCACATGGATATGAATTTCCAGACACAAGTTTAAGACGAGCTGATAAATCAGGATCAGGGCTTTGTTATTTCCAGGTCTGAAAACTGCTGTCTCCACTTCCTATTCAGTGAACACGAAAATTGTACAATATTTATAGGTGTGTATCCCAAACAGTTTATATCCCCTTGGCATGAGTCATTTAAACCCCGGCCAACTGTTTTTTTTGATATGCTTGAGATGAATGTGACACTTGTCTGTGACATTTTTTGGGAGATTTCACCCCTTTTCTGTACCTTTAACAATGAGGTGAACAGCTATCACAGGGAGAGGAAGACACAATACTCCTAAATCACCACTTTGGTGTAAAAGGTGATTCCATTGTATAGCTACCATAATATAACTCTCGAATGTTCCTCCTAGCAAGACTTACATTTATAGTGAATCACCCAGGGCCAGATTTACTGTTAGGTAGAGGAAGAGAGGAGTGCCTTCTCCTCCATATAGTGATTGATTTCACATTTGTTTTCCCGTCATCAGTACATAGCTACATAGTTAGTCAAGTTAAAAAAGACATAAGTCCATGAAGTTTAACCACTAGGGAAATAAACTTATCCTAAATGGACATTGTTGATCCGGAGGAAAGCAAAAAATATCTGGTACAATTTGCTCCAACAAGGGAAAACAAGTTCCTTCCTGATCCCATGAGGCAATCGGATGTTCCCTGGATGAACAATATCTGTTATCTTTACTTTAAAGCTTTAATACCCAGTTATATTCTGTGCGTCTAGAAAAGCATCCAATTTTTCATAAAGCAATCTATAGTAGTTGCTGAAACTACTTCCTGGGGGAGCTGATTCCACATTTTCACTGACCTTACAGTGAAGAATCCCTTCCTTATCCGGAGCTTAAACTTTTTTTTTCCCCCAGACACAGAGGCTCTCTAAGGCTGGAGAGAATACACTTTAATTAGTGAAGCTAGGTAATCAAGCAAACCTGGAATGGATTTCCTAAAAGTCATTAGCTATTTGATAGCAAATGTTTTCAATCCTGGACCAGATCCGTTCCAGGTTTGCTGGATCACCCAGCTTAACTGATGAAAGTGTATTCTGTCCAGCCTTGGAGAACTTTAAATCGGGGCCAGAGTTCCTTCACGCCCTTTGTAATGGCCAGTATAAAAAAAAATGTCCCAAGAGCTGGACAAAAGGCCTGGAAGTGAATAATTGAGAAGTCCTCTATATGGACCATTTATATATTTATATGGGATGATCATATCCCCCTTAAACCTTTCTTCTTAAGGAACCATTTATATATTTATACAGTAGATTCTGTCAGTGAAAAAAGAAAAACTAGAAAATGTTCTGTGTAAAAGATGGGATTCCCACAGAAGTATTTTGTATTGATTTTAGCACTGGGTGTGATATGTTGTGTCTACAGCCACCAGTGATGAAAATTCACTGCTTTTAATGAATCCATTGTTAATCACTGGATCTAACACATATTATAGACTGATATAAGACAAAAATGTAATATATATTACAGAACCCAAAAATTATTTTCACACTTTTTCATTTTTTCATTGTTTTTCATTGTTTATTATAGATCTCATTGGAAGAAATAAGGAGCTGGTATTTTACAATGGCCTCACTCTGTATGCGGTAAGTTGTTACCAAGTAACTTCAATTTTTTTAGAATATGTTAGTTCAATAGCATATGTAAGAACTATAAAAAAGAGACACAGGGACACTGGGCCTGATTTATTAAAGCTTATATACACTTTTATCAGTGAAGCTGGGTGATCCAGCAAACCTGGAATGGATTTCTTCAATGTCATTTGCTACCATATGTTTTGAGTCCTGGAGTAGATCCATTGAGTCCTGGAGTAGATCCATTCCAGGTTTGCTGGATCATCCAGCTTCACTGATAAAAGTGTATCCTCTCCAGCCTTGGAGAGCTTTAATAAATCAAGCCCATTAAGTAATGGTAACTTTTTGGAGTCATATCCAAGGGCCTGGTGGTATATAGTTGGTACAATCAACAAACCGGGTTTTTGTGACCTGCACAGACAAGCATAGTGTGCCAAGGGAGGGAAACATCTGTGAATCCAGAGCTAGAAATAGTTGTACACATAGTGGGCATCTAGCGACTTCTAGGGTTCAAATTAAAACTTCAAACTAATTCAAGCAATTCTCTGTGCCTGATTTTGCCATTTAGGCCTGACCTATAGGTTGTAGTAAAGCATGCATTCTACCACACATTACAGTAGCACTCAGTTGTTTTGGGGGGCAGGGGGGATGTAGTACATAATATAGAATGGTACAAGTAATATAGTCTGCAATGCTGCAATACAAACACGGCACACATAAAAACATAAAGTATTAAAAATGAAATTGGATTAAGTAAAAGGATACTAAGTAAGTCAAGCTTTAAAAATGATTTACAAGCTCCCATAACTATTTAAGTTAACAAAGATCTCTGGCCGCAGAATTATTCTTCTATTCTAGAGTGCTCAGCAGTACAAAATACTTGTTACATAATTGTTGTTTACACAAGAGCTTTCTACGCAGATGTTTGTGTTCATAAGCTCTATGGGGCCTCTCCTCCTCCTGTGTCACTGTCTTGTCTTTTGAACCCCTATTTAATGTACAACGCTGCGTAATATGTTGGCACTATATCACTCCCGTTTATGAAAAATAAGAAGATATTTGTGCATGGGCTGTGTTTAAAATTTTTATTGTAATTATTATTTGATTTTGTTATAATATATTTTTATGTATTTAATCACTTTCCCACTCTGCATAGAAATAGGGGAAGGAATCCTCAATGATCTTTCCACTTTTTCTGCGGTCCTGAAGGACCTTGAGGATCATATCCCAGATGCATGATCAAAAATATGTACAAATTCTTGCAACTGTTTTCTTTGGAAAGCAGCTACATCCTGAGTTTGTATGTACCCTGTCAAGCTGCTGAGAAAAACCTGCTTGTGTGTAAACAGATGCCCCTCTGTAGAGGTTCCACACCCCCCTGCTAAGTCAGAACTAGCTCTTTGCAATCTGCAATTGAATGAGTTTTGTTGACTTCAGATCTATATGTCTGACTCAGCATGGGCTTCAAAGTCGGATGTCTGCAAAGAGGCCATTGCTTCCACCCAAAGTGCAAGGGTCCTTTTCTGCAGAGTGCTGGCAGGGTATGGACTTTTTATAATTCATCTTGTGGCTGTTAAGCAAAGAAAACAAGGTGAGAATATACTTTTATAATTGAAGATGGGTCACCCAGCAAACCAGAAATGGATCTGGTCCAGGATTCAAAACATTAGCAAATGACTTTGACAAAATACATTCCAGGTTTGCTGGATCACCCAGCTTCACTGCTGAAAGTGTATCCTCTCCAGCTGTGGTGAGGTTTAATAAATCGGGCCTATTGTATTGAGTGCCTAACGATTCTGCTTACTGATATCAATTGATTTTATTTTGATACCCAACATATTTCATTATGCTGCAAAAACTCTTTTATAATAAAATATTTGCATTTTAGTCTAGATGCATTTGTTCTATAATACGGTATTTCCATTTTAGGTTAGATGAAATCTTCTTTAAAAAAGAAGAACCTGAAGTGAGCCGATTGTTATATTTTAACAAGACGTTGATGTTGCTCCGTGAAGTGGTGAAGTCCTCGCACAATCAATACAGAGGTAGTGTAAGCTTTGTCTCTATTACAATGGGCAGAGTGCCTGTTGTCACAGTTGCAGGTTTCTGTTTTTATAGAACCTTTTGTTATGTGTCATTTTGTACTTTTGAGGTCAGATGTATTCTTTCTTTTACACTTCCTGTTTATACTATTTATCTCATCCCTTCTTAAACAAGATGAATAAACTAGCCACATAGGAGGTGCTGAAGCATCTCCATCGGAAAGCCAGAGATCGTCATACAATTATAGATATACTAATGCAACAATCATATTTTAGGAACATATATAAAAAGTATATTTTCGCTCACAACATATAGTTGTATTTAAATGCTGCTTTTTATCTGATTTTGGTACAACCATGCAGACTAACTAAGGATCCGAGTCCCTGAACAATTATTTTCCCTTTCTGGTCAATATACAACTGACACTTTCGATATAACTGTTCAATAAGTAAAAAATATCTGTTGACCCTACCAGAAATCTAATGAGCTGATAAGTTCCTGTTGTTTCTGGTTCACTTCTATCAGTTGTGTTTTTACGAGCTATCTCTGGGAGCTACAAAATGTCTCTTATGGAGAAGAGACTTGGTACATATGTACACATGTCTGTAGTCCTGTCCTAGGGTAACACTGTTTTTCTATATACATATATATATATATATGGTACATTGGGCTTGATTTATTAAAGCTCTCCAAGTCTGGAGAGGATACACTTTCATCAGTAAAGCTGTGTGATCCAGCAAACCTGGAATGGAACTGGTCCAGGGTTCAAAATAGTTGCTAGCAAATGACTTTGAAGACATCCATTCCAGGTTTGCTGGATCACTCCGCTGCACTGATGAAAGTGTATCCTCTCCAGCCTTAGAGAGCTTTATTAAATCTGGACCGATGAGTGAGAACTTTCACCCTAGGGCAGGTATATAGCTGGCAGAATCACAAATAATAAAACCAAAGTAAAAAAAAAATGATTGCAGCCACCACATCTATGTACTGGTTGTTTACTATATAAAAAACATTTTTTTTTTTAACTTTTTTAATGCTTTATGGTAAAACTTCAATTTTGTCTGACAAACGACTGCCCTTTTTGGCTCTGGGTTGGTGATCACATGTCCCTGTCGCTGCCTGTCAGGCAAACCTTGGCTTGTTATTGTGTTGACAAAAAACAAAATAATTGTGCAGAATTATTTGTCTGCTTCTCTAGACATGTCTCAGACATGCTGCTTATTAATTTTACAATGTGTATGTCAGTGACACTGTGCAGGTACAATGATTTGTCATATGTTTTTTTACAAATAGTTGTAATTCTTGTTTAGCTTTGTCCTGGTGCTACATTGGGATGATGCTGGAAAAACAACATACGTTTTCCACTACGCCTATGGGAATTCATGACTACGGCTTTTCAGGAACTGACCCTCTGGATTGCTTTAGCAAGGTTTGATTCATTTACTTTTGTATGTAATGTAGTTTACTTTTGTAATGTTATGTAGTATTGATCAAAGTGCAGATTTTTAGTTATAATTTCGTGTGTGTATGTGTATGTATGTATGTGTGTGTGTGTGTGTGTGTGTGTGTGAGTGTGTGTAAATATATATATGTGTCTCTAGAGTCTAAACTATTACCCACCCTAAAGTGAGCCATATACAAATATACCCTTTTCAAGTGTCAGTCAATACAAAGTGATTTTGTAGATGCTGGGGAAACAAACAACTTCTTAGTCTTCATTAGTGAGATTTGTTCTTCTCTATACTTCTACAGCTACAAGAATGAGTTTGCATCCACTATTCCGGGTGTCTAAGAACAAGTTTAGAATGATGGCACCCCACAAAAAAAGAATACAAGACATATAAAAAGGCCAGGGGATATTTCAGCCCACCAAGATTTACCTATAATTTAAATATCTTTTATGTGACTTTTTAACATACCCAAGAAAACCTAAAACTGAATCCCAGGTCAAAATAAAAAGTAAGCAAACTACTAATTGTGTAGATGAGACTTTGGATCCAACGAATGTAATCATAAAAACATAATAGGCTCTCAACAAAGTTATTTATTCACCACAATCATTAAAATATTTTCACATCGCTGTATGTGCACCATCACCTGACCACACCGGTTAACAAACAATATAATGCAAGTTGTTTGAATCATTGTTGCCGTGTTTCATAGACAGCACCACATCTTTATGATGAAGTAATTGGGTATTACCAACAAGTCGGTTGTCTTTGCAGTAATTTATATGAATAACAAAATAGGCATTTATGCAGTAAACAGTATGCAAACAGATACATGTAATATATGTACAGTACATATATGTGGGGTAATGCTGTACACTACATAAAAGTTTATTATGTTATTCCTATTCTAGAGGCTTTAATATATACCATAAATAAAATGTCACAAATCTAGCAAAAGGAAGTAGAAAATATAATTATTGAGCTTTGGTGCAATATTTACCTTCAAAATATGTTCCCGCCACAGTAATGCCTCTTCTACACTAAATGTCTCCAGTCCTGCAGGTTGAATGATAGGCAGCCCTATTTACCCGACTTCCCTTGGACAATACCAGTCTGCAAGGCCAATATAAAGATCTACACAAAGATGCAAATCACAGCATACTGGGCTCACATGAGTACAGCAGTGATCCACACTTGCATATCATTTTTACACAAAGGCTGGGTTTTTGTTTAATCCTTAACAGTAGAGGTTAAACAAATTTTCCAGTCCATTGCACCAATACCTAACCCTTAAATTGTTTTCTAAACCTTTCTCTGGTACATCTTTTTCCTTCTTTGGGAACTTCAGTGCTGAATTCTCACACATATGTACATAAGTCATTTATAAGCAGACTTTCAGCTCTGAAAACAACTGCATCAATAGGAAATATAATCCTGTCAATTGTCACTTTGGGATTCTTTACACTAAAAGATGACTGTCAGGAGAGAAATAATCTCCCCACCATTACTAAACTGCTTTAGAAAAAGCAAATTACGTGGCAGTGCAACTAATACTTTGGGTTTATTAGTCCCTGACATTAAGCAAGTTGGATGAAAGTGAAGATTTATACTTGTTTTGGGATCTGTAAGGATATGTTATGGCAACATATTAGATTTGTTTTTAGATTTTAGTTTAAGTATTCTATAGAATGTATTTTAGCTGACAGTAAATAAATAATATCACTTCTTGTTACACACAGGCTATAGAAATAGGCAAAGGTGACCCTCTAACACTAAACCATTTGGCGAAAATATTTCACTTCCTGGGAAAGCAGGACATGGCTATAGGAATCTGTAACATGGCACTGGATGCACTTCAAGATCCAAAGATGAACTGGCAGGCTTACCTAACTCGCTCACAGGTAATATCCAAAGCTTAACTAGAAGGTGTTGGTCTCATGCTGAGGGTCATTTTAGAGGCCATCTGTGCCCCACTTGCATTGGACAAGGCAGACCACCCTCACCCGAACTTTGTACTGAAAGGTATTACCTTTAAATAAATTCTAAACCTTTTTTTTTTTTTTTTTTTTTTTTTTTTGAGTTGCACTATGCCCTACTGTATGCAGTTTTCTCAAGAAGACCATTGGTGTTAATCAGTTGTAAAGTTTCTGGCTTGGGGACCCTGCAAGTAACAGCATAGAGAGGAGATTAGGCCCTAGCATTGTCAGCCTACAACAGGTAGAGAGGAGATTAGGCCCTAGCATTGTCAGCCTACAACAGGAAGAGCTGTTACTAGAAGGATCTCCTGGTAGGAAAATTTGCACCAGATTCAAAAATTCAATTTGCTTAAGAAACTTGTATACAGTGAGGTATGATGCTAAATACACTAAAAATAGATTCTGGCTATACTTATGGTTATACTTTTGGTTACCTTTATAGCTGTGCACACAGAGCACTATGCACAATGCAGTAAACTAGACCAACTAAACAAAATGTATGTAATAACTCCAATTACTAAGATTTGTTTATGCAGCACCAGAGCATCTCGTTCTGGGTTTTCTCTACATCACTTTTACCAAACAAACTGATCTATGATCCAGTGCATCGTCTAGCAGCTGCACCTCTTGAATGAGTTGGCAGCTTCTGTTCATCAATGGAGCTGTGGAATCAGATGTGAGCTGAGCTTTAGTTACAGCACTTTATATTCCTCATACCTTAGAGGCTGCTGTCAGTCAGTGGAAATTCAAAGTGCTTGGGAAGAAGGCTTTGGTGCTGTAAATGTCTGCACGTTGAGCAGCCAGGAACATGCACACAGTGGTGACTACATTGAGCCTCCTGGGGGACCCCAAAAGTCAATGTAATCATCCTACAGATAGAAACGCAGCACAATGAGTCCTGTGAGCCAGATTCAGTTGAAATGAAAACCTCTGAGGAAAAATGAAAAAAGCAGGAAAACACATGAGTATGAAATGTGCTGATTTATCTTACTGAAAGTTTAAAAACACTTAAAGGGTTAAATCAATATAATGTTGTTTTTTCTGCTCTGCAGATTTACATCAGAATGTTCGTAAGAGACTTGGAAAGGGCAAAGATGGGATTATGCCGATTGCCAGACAGAAACCATCTTACCAGTGCCAAATCAGACCTGGAAAGCATCATCAATGTATATCCCTGTCTAAAGACATACCTGGAGTTGGGAAAAGTAAGTGGAACAGTTGTGAATAGTAAGCAATGGTAAACATACAAGCTCAATACTTACTAGTCACTTGGTCAGTCAAGGCTATAATAATATTTCAGATTTGGAAAAATCTGGACCCAGTAACAAGGTGGAACTGAATCTTGTGGTATCTGCTCTTAGATGGGACTTTAATACTGAACTGCAGGCAAGCCGATTTAAATACACAGAATAAATAAATCGTAAGAGGTGATCTACCTGCCAAAGGATTTGTATTTCCATCCATTTCTTCCTGAGATATACAGTACACATCCCCATACATTAGCAAAAGCAACGGCTTGAAGACCCGACAAATTTTTACTGCAGTTATTATAATACAACTGAGTCTTGCCCCAGTCTGTGTTTGGCCATTGAAGGGAAAGCAGAAGACTGATGAGCTCAGCTTTCTGTCACTCTGCACCTCATTTTACATAGTAGCATATGAGCATGGCAGGCAAAACTAATTGTCTGCTTGTTTAATTGTACAGTATGTTAATAGAAGCTGATACCAAGTCAAGTTCAGGTACAGTAGGGTTACCCAGTTCGGGATTCTGTTTATCTTTTGCAGTTGTTGCCTAATAAAAGTTTCCAGAACCACTCCATAGTATAAAGTTAGTGGTCTGGCGAGTTGGTGCCAGGAACAGGATCACTTTTATGATATCTATAAGCACTTCACTAAACACCGAGCCTCTTTAAGATTCACATTTTTATTCTAGCATATGACTGGACATACAAATTGCTTTTTTTCATTTCAGGTCTGGTATTATATGGGTGTGGATGCTGTCCAAGAACTGCTACTGACTGATGAAAATGCATTAAATACTGCATTAGTCTGCATTGCCAAAGCCATGGAGTTTGACTTGGGTGTTACTCTCCCCGAACTGCAGCTTCTGAAAGGAAAATGTCTAAGGGTAAAAAGTGAAGAACTAAATGCAATTGAATGTTTCAGACAAGCAATTCAGCTGGATAACAAAGGCTCGCTGGGCACAGAGACCTTCCGATGCTTAATGGAGACACTGCTAAGCTTGTACCACCAAAACAAAATGGATGCCACAGATCTCATCCAAGAAGTGGAATTCTGGGTGAAGAATACTCAGGAGAAATACACATCAGAAGCTGTTAGCCAAGAACTACAAACTGTTTGCAGGAATAACACAATAGAAATTGTTGATCTTTCCAAAGCAATGATTGCCATGGGCAAAATGGACTTGGTGAAGCTTTTGTTTCAGTCAATGGGGATGAATGGCAAGAGGCCAAGTTTAAAACTAAGCAGCCGGTCATCTTCCTTCTGAATACACGTTAAGGAAATATTATGTAGTAACATCGTGTGAATGTGATGGCAGCGATATAATAAGGCAAAGAACTTTGTGAAATAATAACAACCAGCGAGAGTCATATTTTTTTGTTATCATTTTGCGAAACCAAAAATGAAACATGATTTGTGCAATGGGGTACCGTGCATCCGCTCTGCCTTATTAAATACGTCTGTATATATCTTTTTTTACATTAACATTTTTTTAAATGTAAAGTTTTATTCTACAACCCCAAAAAAAGTTTTATTATTAAATTACACCTATTGGTGGAAGTTTTCTGTTGTACATTTCTCAGCTTTGGACAACACACAAAGATTTAGGTGAGGAGCTGTCATACTTCCATCTCGCACCACAGGCCTAAAGGCTTTTACAAAGATTGTTGTCATCTGTGATGGTTGGTATGGATTGTCTCAGGTAAACCACTAGAGTTAGGTGTCTGAAAAAAATAATTTAGTAATCCACCATGCCTGATCACTAAATGACAGACTACTACCAGCAGCTATTGTTTACTATAGGAGAGAATGCAGAGCCGCTCCCACTCCTCCAACCCTTCTTGTCCCACAGAACAGGCTACCTGGCTGAAGAGGTCGTGTTTGCTCCCACTGTTACCTGAAACAATAGCTAATTATCATTTTAAGTGTTATTTAGCTTTTGTATAAGGTTTTAGCCTTTCTACTTTTTTACCCTTTCTTGCAGGTGGTGAATGATAAGATTGTGCCTGCAAGACCAATAAACCTCCTATGTATATATGGTAAGCCCTGTACAGATGTCAGATGATTGTTGCAGTAAATGATCATCTCCAGTGACAGATGAATGTATGAGCTCTATACACAACTTTGGTCAATGGAGGGGGGCACTAATAAATGGTGCCGATTGGTGGTTCGACAATGCAGCAGTCCCCAACCTGTGGTCCGCGGCTCTGGCAGGGGCACCCCTCAGAAAAATGACCCCGCTTGGGGTCCAGAACTGTGGACCATGTCTCCCGTATCCAGCTCAGGATGGTGGGCAGGTTGTGTCTCTGGACACAACCCACCCACGCTTCCATCCCAGGCTCAGACCTGGGAGAGTGGGTGGGTCTTGGCATCATGACGTCACTCAAGGGGAAGTTTCTTCCCCTTTGAGTGACACGCGGCTCTCCATGCGCGGTCTGGAGTTCAAAAAAATTAAGTGGTCCAAAAGTTTGAGGACCACTAGATTAATGAACAATGTTGGGAGACTGCTGTACTCATGTCAGATTTTTGCAAGAAATGAACCTAACCAGTTTATGTAGCTTTACGGTGCATCAAGTGTATATGGCAGTACTGTGAAACAGATGTTTGGATATACAACCATTTTCTTAGTCTAACCCTAAGTCAGCGCATACTTATGCCTTGCCTCTGAACAGGAGTGATGCATAAGTCTTGGGTACTTCAGATACTCACATATTTCAATTTCTTCTGTGTATGCTACTAGGCAATTATACTATATATACACGGGATAGCTTTGTGCCTCTCACCTCTCCTTGTTGGAGCATTCCTGCATTTTCTGTACAAAAAAAACTTGCCTTACTGTGTGTCTTTTGTGCAGAGGAATTACATGTCCTCTTCCTCTAACAATAGGTGGATCCTACATACTGCAGAGATTGGCACCACCTAATAACATGGCACCACTTCCTGCAGCATTGTCCTGTGAGCCCTAGGTGGAGCAAAACCTTGATGCCCTGGCGTCACAGTAAGTGGGTTTAAATAGAATTACAATGTATTAGGCTGAGCATCATTCATTCCAGAATATGTGTGTTCTTTATAATAAAGAACTGCTGGGAAGTGATTTCCACATTGTTCTGTCTCAATCATCTTCACTCAAATCAAAGTAAACTGGAATCTGATTGGCTGCTGTTCTTATCGTGCATTTTGCAAAGTCTTTAAAGTAGACACTTCCATATTATGTCTATTTGGTGCTGTTACTATCAAAATGCTTCTACAGGGATAGAAGCCAACCCACATTAATTACATCCAAAAATATTCTTCATGCAAGGGCACACTGAAGGAACGTAACTTGTTTTATCTGTTGCTGGCAGTCTGGACAAAAACCAGTGACACCAAGTTATAAAACTTTCTGACAAAAGGTTTTATTACCGGATAAACAATATAAAAAGAGAAATAACGGCATTGTCATAAAGAATACATACACCTACCCACAGTAATTACCTGATTAATCTTTCATAAGATATAGTGTGTATATAACTGGTTCATTGCAATGACCCTGCACTGTGTTCATATCACTAAGTTCTACCATTTCTGTTACAGAAAAAGTACTAAAAATCTGCATGACAAGTCCTTATAAGAATAGCTAAAAGAATGCAATTTCCTAATAATGGCTTGTAACTAGCTGTCCCTCAAATGGGTTCACAATCTAATGTACCTACCATAGTCATATGTTATTAATAGAGTCTAAGGTAATTTTTTTGGGGGGGAAGCCAATTAACCCAACTGCCTGTTTTTGGAATGTGGGAGGAAACCCACGCAAACATGGGGAGAACCTGCAAACTCCATGCAGATAGTGTCCTGGCTGAGACTTGAACCTGGGTTCTAGCACTGCAAATTGCTAACCACTGAGCACCTGTGCTGCCCTGAGTGTATCATAAAGGAAATCTATCCAAAAACCATTATAAAATGTGACCGAAGTTCTAAGCCTTCTCTTCTCTATCCAAATAGACTAAAAGTTCTGGCTAGTATTTCAATCTAGTTTATAGTATTAGCTAACAAAAATCAGGCTACATTAGTGGCATTGAGGTGTTTGGAAAGGAAACACATTGGATTAAAACTCCCAAGTGTTTGGTAATACTTTAACAGAAGATTCTGAAAAATGGTTGTTCAGCAGTGCAGGCAGCAGGACAGGCAAGTATGAACTTTTAATGTATTTTCTGGAACTTTGTAACCATTCATGACAGGGTCACTTACAAAGGCTAGGTACACAATGGTTCACGTCCGATAATCACCTCAGGGCTGATATGGGATGAGAATCTGCCGTGTGTACAGTGATTGTTGGCCATCGTCCGAACGACCGACCTGGCGGATCCACGGACGATGGATGACAAATGATCATAATGAAAGTGAAGGGGAGGGACTGCAGCGGGGTGCCGCTCAGTCGTTCTTCCCCTCTCCTCTCCATAGAACAGAATGGTGCTGTATGTACAGGGCTTGTTCATGCATCGTGCAGTCGCTGGAAAGGATCATGAAAGATCCTTTCCAACGACAAATATTGCACACGTTTACATAGCCAAACTAAAGACCAATCCTCTAATAGAACAGAGATTACACTTTGGTGGATAAAGCTTTAAATTTCAGGTGGCCAACATGGTGTCACTGCCCCTCCAGACACTACAGGTATTCCACACTTCTGGGTATATAAATACCTGCTCCACCTGTGGGCCACATTGGTTTCTCCTTCCAAGTCACATACCACAACAAGACAATACGAGTTGTCGGGAGTAATCATTCTGAGCAGGTCCCAAGAAAGGAGCAGGTATTAATCCCAACTAATTAGTCTAATACATGCAGCTTCTGCAAAGCAGTGATGATGCAAGAAACAGGTTTTTATGGGCTTCTATTGCATAATGCATTTACAGAAAGAGGAGCTGATTTATCACAGTCCATCATCTTCTATTGGATTATATTACAATACACCATTGTCTGGATAAAGATAACAGGGGGGGTTAATGGTATGGGGTGTGAAGACAAGTGCATTGTAAAAATATTGGGCAACAATAAGGTAAACTTCACACCTATGTCATACTATGAACTTTCAGAATTCTAACAATAATGGGTATTTGTCGATCTGTCACCTATTTAAAGTGGTAAACTAGGAACAACCATGCTGGTGATGGGGTACAAAAACCCTACATTCCTCTCCTGTATAGTTACTCTATCTTAGTGAAGGCAGTGAAGCCATGATTAGAAAAGAAACATGTAAATGGTATTGGTACACATATAGTTTCCAGGTTGCACCTTTGTAGAGCAGGCTTCAACACACAACACCTAACTGCATAGGTGTTGTGTGTTGAAGCCTTATAGAGAAGATCATTCACCCATGAAGGTACAAACATTGGTCTCCAAGCCACCTAGGCATTCTATTAAAGTGTTCAGTCCCAGGCCCAAACACTGTCATGGTGGAGAAGTGGAGGTAGCTATGAGTTGCATATATATATACATATGTGCAATGACAGTTGTATTCTTTCTCTGATATTCACTTTATTAAGAAATCCATATTTGTATATTGAAGATCATCTACTGAAATACTTGCTGTCTTCTTGTGGCCATGGATGAGAATATTATGACCTATGTTATAATAAAGAGTTCAGACTTCTCATGAGTTTTTTTCAGGTGGTTCACTTAGTGGAGGTTCACAAGATAGCTCTGTGGACTCCTCTGCTGTGGGTCCTTCTGAACGTACTAATAATATGAGTGGATTTCCCCCAAAATTGATCTTAGACTGTGTTATTATAATATGACTATGGTAGAGAAATTAGATTTTGACCCCTAGGGGCAGCCAGTGACATGACTATGGACTTTGTACAGGGCTGCATAATATGTTGGTGCTATATACTGGATAATAATAATTATAATAGGCATCCCAGTCCAATGTTTAGCACACCTTTCCTAGAGATTTAAAAGATCCAATGTGAAGCTCTGCTACAAGGCTTCTTTTTTCACACATTCAGACAAATCTTGGGTGCAATTTCACATGTTGGCTTGTCCCTGTCTGATACGCCACACTGTGCAAAAAGACTATACAAACCACATACCAACTTTAGTCCCAATGTAAAACTTTATTTAGACCACCCGGATTCCCTGCACAAAGTTTAGGACCCCTTCCTTAGAGAGGTACTGGACCTCACCAGTTCTGTGATTCTGCACTTCAAACTGTGGTGGGCTCTCCAAAGTCTTTTTGCCTGCTACAATTATATATGGATAGCCCATTATATGGGCTTCCTTTACCCTTTTTCCTATGGTCATGTGGTCCCGATCATCTAGAACCACCTCATCTTTTAAATGATGGACAGTACATAAGGCATTGTAGATTTCTTCTGCTGCTGCTAATGCTGCACTCTCTTTGCTTCCCTTTTTGGGAGGAATGAGACAGATCTGATAAGGGGCAATCAAATCAGGCCAGTGAATATCATCCTCGGTGGAAAGGACTTCTATAGACGCTGCCATAAGTCTTGATATGCCGATACCATAGCATCCCATTTCCGCAATGACAGGTTTGTTCTGTGGATCGTAACAGAGGGCATTGAACACCTTGGAGTATTTAGTCCCCAGGTAGAATGTGTGCCCAATCTCAATGCCTTTGCTTTCCACCAGATTACTTGAACACATCGGGCAGTTCTTGGCCTCTTCATTCAAAGTCTCCACATTGGCTGCAAAGTCACAACTTTCACACACCATTAACCTGTCTTCACCAATGCTAGCAGGTAGGTGGAATTCATGGGACATTTTCCCCCCAATGTTTCCTGTGTCTGCTTCAACTTTCACATACTTCAGGCCGAGAGTTTGGAAAAGTTTGCAGTAGGCCTCGCACACATTTTTGTATGTTTGGTAAGCAGCTTCCTCGCTTATGTCAAAGGTATACATATCCTTCATATAAAACTCCCTGCCGCGCAACAGCCCAAAACAAGGCCTCTTCTCATCCCTGAATTTCCGAGTGATCTGATAGAGCAGCAGAGGAAGTTGTTTGTGGCTAATGCCACCTTCTATGGCAACAAGGTGAGTAACAGACTCTTCATGTGTTGGGCCCAAGCAGTATTCCTGTTTGTGTCTGTCCATCAGAGAAAATAGTTCCTTTCCAACTAAATCCCAGCGTCCACTTTGTCTCCAGAGTGCAGCAGAGCAAAGTGTGGTCATGTCCATCTTCTGTCCTCCAATCTCATGCATAATATGATCGACCAGGCGAATTAGCTTCTCCATGGCTCTTAGAGTAAACGGCAAGTAATGGAAACAGCCAGGACTGGAGGGGCGTATTAACCCTGCTCTGGTCATGAGTCTTTGACTCCTGCTGGTGGGCTCACTGGACTTTTGTGGCAGTTCTGAGGAACTTTCCTTCCACAAAGTTCCTGGGTTATAAATCTTAGAGACCAAGTGGCGTCTAACTGGGCCTGCATCATGGTAATGATATCTGCTGGTCACCAGGTAAGGCAATGATATTCTCAGCAATCTCACCATTGTGGACGCCCTGGAAAAGGCAAATGTACATTTTTAGTTTTGTTAGTTCTCAGCAGGATTTAGCACAGTATACAAATCAAGTGAGTGTAGCTACAAGACTGGTATCTAAAATGTTAAATCTTCCCTCAGAAATAGCCTAAATACATACATGAAATACATATATTGTAACTGTTATCTGGTAAAAGATATATAAAATTCTATATAGGGACACATTCCTGGCCTTTGCTGCAGCTGCAAGTTAGGGGGGTGGGCAGCCATCAGCTATGGGTAGCCACTTCACGGCAAGTCAGCCTAACCCTGTAGTTAATTCAGAGGAAGGGGATATAAACCCACAAAAAGTTGCTCCAACAAGGGAAAAAACAATTCCAGAAGGCAACGGGACATTTCCCTGATCAACAATATGCCATGCCATGCTAGACACACACTAGACAATGTTATTTGTAATTTCTATAATGATAAATGATAATGATTTAAATTAATCCTTTTATTGATACATATATTTAATAGCATTAGAAGTGGTGCCAATCACATTTTCTCAATTATGTAATAAGCCACTCCACTAGAAATTATAAATTGAAGAAAGAAGACTAAGAACAGCTAGGGTTTTGGTACGGTAATAAGATAGTGTATTGTAGGAAACAATTATAAATCATAGTTTTGCATTGCCTTTTATACGGTCTTTCCCATACATGAAATCATGGGAAAAGTGACAAACAAACTTTACAGTGGTATCCCTAATGAGGTGTTAGCAAAAGGAAGAAAACGGTGGGTCTCCAGACACTTTAGGCCTGTCGGCTTCCTCAGGGCATTTAAAGAACATTTGTTCGCAATTTAGGATAGGTTGCAATTATAATATAAGGGTTGTCACAGAGGTGGATATGGATTAGTCCTGTTCTGGCACACAACCAAGCAGCACCTCTTGTATGCTGAACTGTGCACGGAACAGGATTCTGTTTCACTACCCTACAGATACTGTGTTGTGAGATTACTAATCCACAGTGCGACATCGGGTGACATAGAAAAAGAGGACGGAGCAAGATGGTGGCGCCCAGATGAAGTCAGACAACAGGACAGGGCAGGACACAATTGAGGACATCTCCGGCGGGATCAAGGGATCTGTGGTATGGTGGGATTCAATGGTAAATGAGATTTTCTTTTTTTTTTAATGTTAGTTTCACTTAAACCAAATGTGTATGCGGAGGGGTTCTGTCTGGCCTGGCCAATCAAGACAGCTGAAGAACCAGAACCTGGAAGTAGACTGGGTAAGCATGCTGACGTGTCCTCAAGGAAGCGATCAGGCAGTAAACTTTATTGTATTGCAGAAGAGACATCGCCGATCCTTGCTGCAATAAAGTACCTGCTTTTTTGCTTTAATTGTTAAGGTTTTGTTTCTTTTTAATTCAGGTTTTGTGTGTTGCAGAGCCAATGGTGTCCCAATGCTCTGACCCATCGCAGATACATCGCAGGGTGCAGACATTTCTAATAATAATAAAGGATTTATATAGCGCCAACATATTACACAGCACTGTACATTAAATAGGGGTTGCAAATGACAGACAGATACAAACAGTGACACAGGAGGTGGAGAGGACCCTTTCCCAAAGAGCTTACAATCTAGGAGGTGTGGGAAGATAGGAGGGGAGATATGTAGTGGTGGGTAAGTATTGAGGATTTTAAGAGAGAGAAGAAGATGGGTAGGAAAGTTTGAAAAAGTGGGTTTTGAGTGGTCTTTCAAATGAGCAGAAAGTAGGAGCAAGCCGAATAGGATGAGGAAGACTGTTCCAGAGAATTGGGGCAACTCTAGAAAAGTCTTGGAATCGTGCGTGTGATGAGTTTATGAGTGAGGAAGTCATTATGGGTCATTGGAGGAATGAAGAAGGCTGGGGGAGTATTTTTTACCAGGTCAGAAATGTAAGTGGGACAAGAACTGTGGAGGGATTTGAAGGCAAAGCACAGGAGCTTGAATTTGATTCT
>NC_092865.1:19682666-19753974 GCF_032062135.1 Pyxicephalus adspersus | reverse complement strand
TGGGGAGAATACACTTTCATCAGTGAAGCTGGGTGATCCAGCAAACCTGGAATGGATCTGGTCCAAGATTCAAAACATTCTGCAAATAGCAAATGACTTTGAAGAAATTGATTCCAGGTTTACTGGATCACCCAGCTTCACTGATTAAAATGTATCCTCTCCAGCCTTGAAGAGCTTTAATAAAGCAGACCCATACATTACTGTGCCTTCCATTCCCAGCAGCTGTAATAGAAAGCCCCCTCCTCCTATGAAGCGAATACAGAGCATAGCACAGCCTCCCCAGCATTGCCTTACTCACCATACACTCCACTGTCACTTCCAAGCTTAGCAATGACAAGAGCAACTTAACCCGGAAGTTCACACCGGACACTAGTGGGGGAAGAGGGAGCGTGCTGCACAGCCGGAAGCACGTGGGGAAAGAAGGACCGAGAACCGGAAGTGGAGAAGAGAGAAACATCTGAAGCATACAGGAACTCTGTGTCACGTTAGGAGATTACAGCTACAGGTATCAGAGCTTTGTTTAAATGTATAGAACTGGATGGTGTGGGACTACAAATCTCAGCCAGCAGGAAGACCTCCAATCTGGGATAGCCATGTGTCTTGTTTATAAGGGAGATGCTCAGTTTGTATGCTGATCACAAACATTTCTGTATGTTTTACAGGAATTCCCAGCTTACAATGTGAGGGTCTGTAGGCTGTGTACACACGTTCGATGGTTCTCCTCTGATTATTGTTTCAGGGCTGATATCAGATGGGAATCTGGCGTGTGTACAGCGCTCATTCAGGGATCTGTCCTGGCGATTCAGGGATCTACCAGGTCAGAAATGTAAGTGGGACAAGAACTGTGGAGGCATTGGAGGCAAAGCACAGGAGCTTGAATTTGATTCTAAAGTGAAATAGAAGCCAATGAAGAGAACTACAAAGAGATGCAGCAGAAGAGGAGCGGAGGGAAGGATGGATGAGTCTGGCTGTAGCTAGTTCCGACCATTCCTCACTTTACTACAAATATGTATTGGTTTGTGCTGGTGTCCACATTGAAAAGACTTTGGATCAGTAAAGGGAATTCTCCCTATTACAATAAAAAAACCTTCCATAGTCTGTAATACTTCCTCATTCTATGGTAACATAAGGCTTTAGCTTGTCTTAGCTGGTGTTACGCTATGCCATAAGGTAAATACGGGGTCTGCCATTGCTGGGGACACAGGTATAGGACTAATATATTTCAGGAACTACCCGGCAGTAAATTCTGATCTTTGTCTCTCTATTAGAGGTCACTTTAGTGGATGTCTGTATGTTATAAACCAACATGGACCCTCAGCATCATTTTGCTTATTTGTATAGTTGCAGCCATGGACCCGAAGCAAGAGGAAGAAGATGAAGTCATGGACCAGTTTATGGATAAATTCCGCACCCACAAATACAAGGGAGCCTTTAATGAAGAACGATGGGAAGAGGTACGAAGCGGGGTTGTGTTTGATAAGACAGCCAGCCATAATTTTCCTATGCAAGCCCCCAATTACACAAATATCTCAGACTTTGTGTGCTGTGTTCAGGACCAGGGGGTTTCCAACAAGGCCGAGACCTGCTCGCCTTTTTACATTTTTCAGTAACGGACAAGGGTAATTTTATTAGTTTTACAAGATGTCAGACAATTATTGACCTGTATATATAAGAATGAATTTAGACACAACTGATATGTAATATCTTTCCAACATGATCAAATATGAACTCCAGGGTATTGTTGATAAAATAGATATACCTTTGGTACAATGACATTAAATGCGTCTAACCAAAACCGTCAGTGTCATGATCAGCCTCCTATTAACCCCACGTGCTTTAGAACTGTGAGGCAAGAAGGCAGCAGTGTCATTCAGTCTCTGCAGCACTGCAGTGCATGGTCATTGAAACACTGGAAGCCTTCTGACAGGAGGAGAGGTTACAGCGATGACTTTATTACTGTGCTGCTGTTACTTTATTGACCAGTCCAAAGTTGACCATGCAAACCCTAAACAAGCTGTGTTTTAAAACATCATTTTGGTGACCTGACCTGCCTGCCAAGGGTGTCTGTATCATAAAACAGCTTAAACAGTATGGCAGACAGTTTTGTAATTATAGGGAGCCTTCTCTTGAAAAAAGAAGCCTTGCAGTACCAGAGTAAGTAAAGATGGAATATCACAATTTTAAAGAAGAAAAACCAAACCTTGAACCCAGCTTGTGATTTTTCTGGGAGATGCAGTGACATCACCACACTTGCTATAAAAAGGTATTTTGTGCACATAGTGCGGTAGAGCAATGACATCACCCATATGTTGTAAGCCATTAATATAAGTATTATTCTCTTGTCTCCCTATTATTTGACCAGAATTCATACTAAACATATTAGAAATACAATTCTGAAATTAGTCACTCAAAATTTAACAATCAGTGATGTTTTGCCTAGGAATTCTATATGCTACCTGATTAGCACTGTGAATCCACACATCATCCTCATAACTGTAGTTGTACTGCTTTGTAAGTGCAACATTCCTTATTTTAAATTTTAGCCTCCTATATTAAAATTACCTATATGTTTTTTTGATAACAAGAGCAAAGCATGAGATTATGTCCCTATCAAAAAGTCTAAATTTTTTTTGCATATTTTCTGTGAATTGTGAAATTTAGTGTTTTCTACATTTATTTATTTACAGGAATTTAATAAGATCCCCATGTTCATGAAGAAAGCCCCTGATGATGATACAGAGAAAACCCCAGAACTGGCCTGTCTGCAGTCAATTCTGACTGATGATCCTGAAGGTAATAAGATAAACTCAAATATGTTTCTGAGGTTGTCCCAGGAGGAGTCGGTTCCATAGCACAGTCCCCTCTCTACTCTTAATTTTATTAAAGCATATTTGAAGCCTTATCACAAACCTCTTTCATTTTGCATTTTAACATATATACAGGTAATGAAAATGTATCAATATATTTGCTGACCCACTTTGATTCCCTGTTATTTTTAGTTATAGCCGTAGCAAGCTGTTTCAAGCAAAGACACAAATTCAGTGCCTTGGTCTCACACAGGACCAACCCCATTCAATGGCTAGACCACAAAATAGAGGGAAATCAGTAGACAGTAGTCAAGAAATGCCTTTGCTACAGTGCCCATCCCTTTAAATTACCAGACCTGGATAAAGAGGACCACAGCAACCAATCGGTGTCTCTGCCTTATGCGCTTTCTGTCCTTCTTTGTAGACAGGCTAAACAATAGCAGAGAATCCATGAGCTGGTTGGTGCAGGAGAGTTCTTGTTACAAGTACTTGTTGGGGAGCAGTCAATTTTTGATTTAAGGTTCAATATACGCTTCAATATATGCTTCAATATACAGAAAATATTGTGCTGAAAGCAATATAATAATGTAGGAGGTGAGACAATGATACTGATATCATATTACCTTTGTAATTACCTATCATGCACAGTAACCATGTCCATAATGTACTGAAACACTGATTGTTCTTCAGCTAGGTGTCTTTGTCATCTTAACATGATGTGTTCTTGTAACAGAACTGGCCAGATTTTGTAAAGACGAGGGCAATGATTATTTTAAGGAGAAGAAATACAAGAAAGCAATTGAGGCTTATACAGAAGGCATCAAGAAAAACTGCAAAGACCAGGAGCTGAATGCGGTTCTGTACACCAACAGGGCAGCAGCTCAGTTTCATATAGGTAAGAAAAAAAAAAAGGCCCAATCTGCTTCCGAAGGAATTGCAGTCCACCAACCCCTTGTTCTACTGCCAAAAGTGTTCTCATTTGCTGGTGTCTTCTTACAGGTAACTACCGCTCATCTCTTAATGATGCAATAGCTGCAAGAAAACAGAAACCAGACCACCTAAAAGCCATAATTCGAGGTAATTCTTTTTTTCCACATTGTTCTACTTCACCCATCAAATGACTGACCAGTAATAGTCTGTGGAGTATTTGAATAGACAGGTGGGAATAGGCAATCTTATTCAGTACCAAACTGTTAAATAGATTGACCTTCACCTTGTCATGTAAACCTAGATCACCATGTTATAGAACAATGTGTATCCATGTAGAAATTAGGATGACTTTTTGTGCTCTAGCTACTAGTGCTCAACATAACATTACTCTGGGTAAATATAATTCAGAACCTCCACACTTTAAATTGAGCTTTATAATTAGAAAGTGTCCAGTTTTCTTTATCTGAAGTGCATACTATGGAGAGGATACACTTTGATCAGTGAAGTTGGGTGATCCATCATCACTGTTGAAAGTGTATCCTCTCTCCAGCCTTGGAGAGCTTTATTAAATCAGACCCCTTGCTTCATTAGGTAGTCAGTAACATTGATTTTACCTGTTACTGGGGGAATTTGTGGATGGTGCTAGAACTTTATCTTATAGCAATACCTGCAGTGGTCACTAGAATAGGAGGCAGCAGTCACTGGGACACAGACAACAGCAAAAAGTTTGCCCTTGTACTTACATTTATTTGTGCTGCATTTTAGGTGTTTTGTGCTTCATGGAAATAAAGAATTATTCAGAAGCTTTAAAGTGGTGAGATGAAGGTTTACGGATCAGCCCAATTGAGAAAAAGCTGCTGGAGATCAGAGCAAAAGCTGATAAACTGCAGGTAAAAGGAGTGTGTAACCTGAAGGTTGTATTACCTTTTAAATAAACAGGGAGGACAATGGCAGTGTTGGAGATTTGTAGTTTTGTTATTTCTCATTTTTTTCAGGACATGGTGTGGCTAGTAATCACATTTAACTGGACATTTTTCAGTTTTAATATCATCACAGAATATACACATCCATACAGATAGCACAGACACCTTCTTTTAAACATCAAAAAATGTGTCAAGACAGACATCGATTGCCTGAGAACAGGATGGGAGATGTGAAGAGTGTGGAACCTCACTGTTCTTTGGGAATCTGTACTAGAGCAGAGTACTACAAGATTATAAAAGTTGAAAGTAAAACTAGAAGAAAAAAGAAGAAAAAATACTTTTTTCCTAAAAACTGAATTTTTATTTAATTTCAGTTTTTAAGAAAAAAAGTTTTACCCTACAAAAGCTTGTCCTTTACCTTCTATCTTCTTCTAGTTCTACTGTTTTGTTCAGGCTGGGAACACTCTCTTTGAACAATTGGGTTGCTCTCCTTGGTGGAACTTACTGTTCTATGAAAGTTGAAATATAAGGTTCCTGTGGAACCTGGACTGCTGCAATTTCTCCTTTGACCTTGAAGCTTGACAACATGCTCACTGATGCAGGGGTTGTTTACAGGGGTAAGGTAAACATTAAAAAAAAATTTATCCTTTTTTGGGGCGTACGTTTTTCTCTTTTTAAGTGCAGGTGATTTTAGAAGGGGCAGGGGATCCATGAAATTTTACTGATGCTTCTATTTTAGTCGAAGGTCTGCTTGAAGAACAGGTCCACATCTCCTGATGCCTGGAGGGCAACTCCAATCAGGCTTTATATCTGTGAATTGGTGGGTTGGTAAGTGGCTAGTTTTCTATAACTGCTGGAGACACCAGTAGTGGGATTTACCCAAAGAGTTAATATTCCAAAATGTACATTCCTTAATTATTCAAATAGTCCGTGAGTGCAGATCTGTAAGGGGAATCTAACACCTTCATTAGGAGTTGTTTTCCCACTTTTGGCATACATTTTGAACACTCCTAAAACAGAACAAAATATCATTATCACAATTTTTTAGGTTTATTCAGTTTTAGACTATTGGTGTTTGGTCCTGTTGGGTGTAATAGTTGTATAGTGTATAAAAAATACAATTACTATTCTGCTTACAGAGAGCAGCGGACAGAGATGCCAGGAAAACGAAACAGGCTGAAAAGAAGAAACAGACAGAGAAGAACTCTCTGCTCAATGCCATACAGGTACACTGTATTTTCATACAGTGAGAAAAGTTCGGGTTTATCGATAATTGTAACTTTTTGAAGCCCGTACCAAAGTCGGGCTCAACGGTCGGGTGGTTAAAGGGCATTTTGGTAATGCATGCTAAATCATGTATGTTAACACTAGACACTGATGTATAGGGGGCCTATTGTGTTTTGAAGAAATTCTTCATTCAGACACTAGGTTTGTATACATTTGTCTGCTTCTGAATTGCATGTTTGCTTCTTTTTTTTTTTTTAAACGATATCAAGGTACATACAGAGAAAATAAAATAAAGTGATCATAACATACAGTTCAAAAAAGAACATACAGCAAGGTTAGGTTCTAACAATACATGTCTTCAAGCTTGTGGCTTAACAGCTAACGGCATAGGAATACAAACATTGTAACCAACCAGTTGTGCTGTATCAGTAGCAGGAACCATGATATCTTAAGGTTTTCAAAAACATTTTTATAGGAAAATAAAAATAAAAGAAGAACAAACAAATTAACTACTTAAAAAAATGAGTTAAGAATAAGAAAAAGAAAGAGAAAAAGGGAAGAAGGAAGGGGGGGGGGAGTGGAGTGGGCATTGACTAGTTATAGAGTCAATCACATCTCTGAAACAGTGGCAGAATGCAATTAGGCATCCATCCCAGTATACTCAGGTATCTAAGGGGGTGGTCGTAACAAACGGCAATATTCCTCAGTAGTGATAAAGTGGATCCAGTGGTACCAGGTCTGCATGTTTGCCTCTTACATGTCAGTCTGAATGCAAAACCAGCCTGAAGCAGATCAGAAACAATTACTCATCAGCATATCAGAAGTGAGTCTAAAGCAGGTCAAAACCAAGTCAGAGTAACAAAATTAATACTAAATATGTCTTGTTGTAAGCATAAAGCCCATGTAGACAGTTGTTTTCTTTTACAACAACTCATATATTTTGGCATTATGGCTGTATACTTTTTTTTCCTTCTATGTAGTCTCGAGGAATAAGGTTGCAAGAACAGAGGAGCGATGATGACGAGGAGACGCCGTATGATAATATTGCCTCCTCAGAGAATGCAACAGGAGCTCAGGTGGTTTTGGATGAAAATGGCCGTCTTAGCTGGCCGGTGTTGTTTTTTTACCCAGAGCACAGTCAGACAGACTTCATCTCTGCATTTCACGAGGACTCCAGGTAAATACGGACTGGCACTCTGATCTAGGGGTCAATGTAAAGATCCAGCCAAAAAAAATAAGTTTAAAATTTTACTGAGATTTAGTATCCTAAACATTTAAAATTATGCAGCCAGTATTGTTGCGTTTTCATAGATATAACCTATACCAAACACTGTTAATCCTTTTTTTTAAGGTTTTGTGATCATCTAACTGCAATGTTCTCTGAAGATTTGCCCCCATGGGACACAGAAAGAAAATACCTTGCCCACAATCTGGAGGTCGGTACAGAGTGAACATTTCTAAAGATATTTCAATAACGAGTCGAGGGGTCGCTATTTATATCTGTCTAAACAATCTGTTTCAAATAAATAACAATACATGTAGCATTGCCTTTACTCCTCTATAACATTGTAGGCCTGTCTAGGGAAATGTTCAAACTACTGGTATTTTAACCACTCTTGTTCACTTACTGTCAATTACTAGGTACCCAGGCTTGGTAAAAGGCAGCTCCCCAATGTTTTTTCATGTATTTGCAAGCAGCTGCATAGGCCTAGCAAAGCAGAGTTTTTTTTTTTTGTTTAATTTTATCGCAACCACTAATTAGCTATATGGGGTGCCATTTTACCCCTGGTCAGTGCATGTAATCTCTGGAAAAAAAAACATGCAGCAACTTCTGTCTCCTACCACCTACTGTTTAAAGGATAAAGAGGAGATCCATTTTCTGTAATATTAGCGGTTTATGGTGGCAAACTAACTTGCAAATCCCACTAATCTAAACATGCCCAAGACATACAAAAAGAAATTAAAATCCTGCATCCTTTGTCAACTTTTTAATCAAAATAGACATATTCTCTCATTTAGTCTCTAGATAAGGCTATACATACAACAATTATATGATGAGCATCTGCACTGGGAATACAACAGTGAGTCATATACTAAAAATTCTGATAAATGTAGCACATTTTGATTTCCTAGTCAAATTACTTTATTCCCATTATGCAATGTTTGTCAAACAGGAAATTATTAGAAGACAATCTTTATATTATCTACATTTATTCAAATGTTTAATATCATTGATGAAACAGTAATATTCAGATTATTGTGTATGACCATTTTTAACTCTGTACATTATTTTGTTGTTTAGTAATTATGTATCCATCTGTGTAGGTTTACTTTGAGGATGAAGACTCAGAGTGCTTCTACCAGATAGATCCAGAAAGGACCCTGCTGGAAACCATGCAACACAGCAGGTGAGGTGGAATATGATATCTATCCATCATGCTACCCTAAGTAATTATCTTTGTAAACATTAGCTTCTCTTGTTCTCCAGTTGGTAAAGCCCTTTGAAATTTTTAGTTCCAATTGGCCGATCACATTCAAGGTGCTTTTAGAAAGGTGCACATTGTACAGGTCAAAATAAAAACAGCCTGTCCACTGCCAGCATGTTGCAGAGAAGAACCCTTGTTCTCTGTGGGGAAGCTGAGGTTTGGCACCTGCTGTGAGCCGTAGCTCTTCAATAAGCAGAGAGAATGAGAGTTTTCCTAAATTTAGAACTCTGCCTTTGACTCAGCAGGGGGAACTCAAGCGCTGACTTCTTTTTAATAATGTCACAAAACTGGACTACAGAAATATGAAACATAATCCCCCCAATTCTTAAAACAGAAGCATTTTGGTTTTGCACTAAAGAAGTAAAAAGCAGTAATGGCTTTCTTTATAAAACCGTGAATCTGACATTCCCTCGAACATTCCCTTGTGGGAATCTTCCAGGTTCATGTGTTTCAGTGGCAGTAATTTATTTCCACCAGGGGATGTGAGATTCCCTGTTTTATAAATAGAGCTCTAAATGTTTAGATTTCTTATGTTGTTAAAATGTTCGAAATACCGAACTAAAGGGGTGTCCTTGGCCCCCACCAATAAGATAAAAAATATATTCTTTTAACATTTACTGGAATAATGCTGGGAACTTATTCATTTGGTATGAACAGTCCAACACTTTAGTTCATTTTTTTCATATATCATCCCCAGAATATGTTAATGGTTTCTAATAAATGGCTTCTCTTGAGAAAGACTACACTGACGTGTCTCTCATACCAATCATCTTCTAAAAATCCTAATTTCTTGCCTGTTTAAGCTGAACTCCAGGCCAACAACAAATTATGCCATTATTAACTAAAAGTTTATAAAATTTTTTAATATGACACATTGGTGTAAGTACGCGATTTTGACTTGTTATCAGTCCCTTATATTTTCTTGTACAGCTGAGCTCAGACTGGGACAGAAAAGTGCATTAAAAGGACTAATCTGATGTGCTGCAGATTAATTGTTTAAAAATATTCTTGCAGGAGAGAGTGGAGTGAACAGTTGGATTATTAATGTGCTATTTCTGTATCTTCACTGTCCAGTCACAAGCTAAGGACAAGGATGACACTAAGGTTGTGTACACACACTCAATTATTGTCGCTGGAAACGATCTTTCATGATTGTTTCCAGCAACAAAATACTGAAAGAAGAACAAACGAGCATTTTGCACACAGCGCGGTTCTGTTCTATGGAGAGGGGAGGGAGGAGAACGAGCAAGTGGCACCCCGATGTGCTTTCCCCCCTTCACTTCTATTGTTGCTGTTCATCATCAGTCATTCATGGATCTGTTCTGACCACAGTGAGCGACCTCTGTAAACTTGTCAAATTCTCCCCCAAGATGAGCCCAACCATTGAGCGAGAATCATCTATTGTGTGTGTGTATAACCCAAGCTGTATTGGTTAAATGCAGTGGAGAACCATTACGGGAATAGCTATTTTTTCGACAACTGGATTGACTATGTATTTATCTCAGGACTACATAAACAATACTAAAACTTTTAAAAGTAAAAAAATTCTTTGAACCACCTAGTAAGTCATTGACTCATAACAAGTGTTCGGACAATGAAGTCAGAAATCCTGACTTGTTTTGGGTCTGTGCCTAAGTTTGAATCTAGATGTTTTACAAGACCTGCCAGCAGCTAGAACGTATTAATGGGGTTGGAAATATTAGCAATGGTGGTTTTCTCATGACACATTCCCACTTTATCCCCTTGCATCTCATAGCATCAAGCCTTATTCTGTGAGTACATTTGGAAGTGTTGCAGAAGTAGCAGCACTAGTGCCAGAGGATAGATATGTTATGGTGCTTTATTGACAGTGACTGAAAGGTTATAGTCAAGTGGATGGCCATGCATGAGGATTCTTCTAAATTTGGCCTGGGCTTCCTGCATTGAATACACCCAGGCATCTCATGGATTAAAGATTTGTTTTCCTTTTTTTTTTTAATGTGATCACTAGTGGCTCATTTTTTACCAGTCATTTAATGGTCTACACTTTGACTTCATTCACACTGATGTCCATTTGATTTGTTGCAGAAGATAAAGCTGGTCCAAGCTAGGTTGCTCTTTTACAATGTTTCCCAATCAGGGTTCCTCCAGAGGTTGCTTGGGGTTCGTTGAGCAATTAACAATTAGTGTCTCTCAGTTCAGTTTAAGTGACCCCAATACAATTTTTGGCTATCTGTATTGGTGGCATTTTTCCCACTAGCCAGTAATGTAGGATGCAATATTAAAAGTTGTTTCAAAGGTTCCTCCATGTCAAAAATATTGAGAAAGTCTGCTCTATTATATTCTGTATTATTTTATTTTTGGTTAACCTTGTTGTGTGTATTTTTATCTCTACAGATTCCGTGTAAAAGCTGGAACACCATCTTTCCTAATATTTGTGAAGCAATCTCCTTTCTGTATAAAATATTTTTCAGATAAGAAATTACAGAGGATACACTAATTTCACCTTAAATATTTAAAAACATATAATGAGCTTTGATCTGAATTATAATGTATGTCATGCTGGTGTGCTATTGCTATATGCTATGGTGGACATTGAGACTGAAGACCTTGGAAAAGCTTGGCTTGGTAATCTATCTTCAGCAGTTGCTGCACATTAAAAATATTTAAAAAATATAGTTTTATACATAAGTTATTTACCACTAGTAGATTTGTCCTAAACTGACAGCGACCATAATGTACATGTATGCTTTGATCTTCCGTACACATACACTGTGACCGACAGATTTGTTTGTATGTCAGTGCTGAGACCAAAGAACAATAGAGGATTTTCTGGACATTTCATGCTTTATTAAATCAACTTTATTTCCAATATTGTTGCTCTGTTTTAGCCATTGTTTTCAGAATTATCCTCAAACTGACAACTACTTGACACTTTATACTTGTAGCATAAAATTTAGAACGTCATTCACTATCTGTAAAATATCAGTGAAATGCAGTTTAAAGTGTATGTTCTGCCAATTTTTTTTAAATTCAGCTTTGGTTAGAATTAAGATGGATTAGTGGCCCTGATAATGCTATCCAGATCTGAAATTAAGGCTCATTATACACTTTACAATGTCTGTGGAATAAGCTTTACATTTACTAACACTATACCATACAAAGACTTATCAAACCTTTCAATTATTTCAAGGATTGTCACGAGGGTTCCTCTAGAGGTTGCTAGGGGTTCCATGAGCAATGAGCAATTAATGCCTCTCAGGTCAGTTTAAGTGACACCATAATCTTATGACTGTCTCTAAGGATGACATTCTTCCCACTGGCTAACAATGTAAGAGGTATTCTTCCTACTGACCACCTCACTAATGGACTTGGAGCTGTGGATATAGTAATTATAGAAGGGGTTCTCCAAAGACCTGAAAGTTATTTCAAGGTTTCCCCATGTTAAAAAGGTCAGGAAAGGCTGAATTGTTTTATTTTCAATCGGGCAAACTCCAGTTAAAAGACACATTTTGGTAGATCTAAAAAATGTTATACAATCAGATTGTAATCCTCTGTAATCGTATTATACCCCCTTATTCTACTAATAAAAAAGTCTTTTACCTATGTCTGTGTTGCAGATATTCCCATATCCTGTCTAGCAAAACAGTTGTCACTGGGACAAGAAGTTTAGGGAAATCTCTCTATTGGAGCCCGGGGTTAGCAAGTAAACCTGACTGTTGCCAATACCTCTTCTATTGTTTTCAGAACTAAACAATTGGATTATTCTATCTGGCGCTAAAAATTACATGTTGACTCTTTAAGGGAAAACATACTTTTGCCTTTTACCTCTTTCATGCATCATATTTGTAAGGAACACCAGAGCACCTTCATGGCATTCTAGATGTTTGGTATCTGCAGTATCCTTTTATGGCCACAAGATGTCCCCAGAGGGTGGACAATACACGAGCCTCTTTCTGCACTGTCCTAGCTATGAAAAGTATTAGTTGGTTCAGTTCAGCAGTATTTAGTTCTTTTCTCCCTTATTCATTTAGGTATTTTTTTTCTGTACACTGCAGTGCTGTTGGCCAACACACTATATGCAGGTTGGACTAGTTTCTATAATATTATTATGCTGAACCTGTGAAATTATTCGTTGGCTATATGAAAAGTTGGCCAAGTGATTATTAATAATATACAAGATTTATATATTGTTAACATATTACGCAACACTGTACATTAAATACGAGTTGCAAATGACAGACAAATACAGACAGTGACACAGGAGGAGGAGAGGACCCTGCCACGAAGAGCTTACAATCTAGGAGTATCACACAATAGGAGGGAAGTGATAGAAAGAAATCATTGCATGTCTGCACCCTCTATCCAGAATGATTTGTATTATAAGTAGGATATGAAAATCCTTTCTGTTTTACCAAAGCAGTACTGTGCATTGTGCTAGTTTATCTGAGGGTACGGTGGTACTGATGTAGGAGAAAACCCATGCAAACACAGGGAGAACATACAAGCACTTTGCCGATAGTGTCCCGGCCAAGGTTCAAATCTGTGACCTAGCGCTGCAAAGACGAAAGTGGTAACCCCTGAGCCAACTGTGCTACCTTAACCTTATAGGGTATACCTTCTGTATTTGATCATTTATAGTTAGAAAACCGACCTTCACATAGGGCCTGATTTATTTAAGCTCTCTAAGAGTGGAGAAGAAACACTATCCTGGATGAAACCTGGAATGGATTTCATAAAATCATTTGCTATTAAAGTCAGGATTGACATAAGAATGTACTCTTTGTGGTACAGTTGAATCATTTATTAACCCCTCTAGTGGTAATCCTGAGTCACACTCACGCTTTTAACTAAAAAAAAAAACGCTGTCCCCCGGCGTCCTGGTCCCCGCAGGTCCTGGGGACACGTCCTCCTCCTCCAATCTCCAGCCGCGAAGTGCGGAGACGAGATCTACGGGGTTTACCGGTGACGTCGGTGCGGGACGTAATATGCTACTATACAGTTACATTACATGTTTAGATATTTTTTTTAATAGATTTTTGTTTTTTAAAGTTTATTAATAAATTTAATAAATATCAGTGAGTTATGTCTAAGAATTACAGCCTACAATGAAAAATACATTTCCATGCAAAAAATTGTACCGCTTTTTGCATGGAAATTTTGAGGGAATTAGACTGCTAGGGAGGTTAAAGCTCCTCTACTGGTTGCCAACAAAGACAAACTCCTCCACCCAGCTCTAACTCATATAGAAAAATCCTAAAATGCTCATTTAGATTCCTAAATCTGCAGTCACGTGATGTTCCAGTTTCAAATCTTCTATCAGCTGCTGGTATAGGAGGAGGGGATCCATCCTTAGTTGTGTACATACCTGCATGACATGGATAATTTATACTGATTGTGTAGCAGAGGCGACTTTTCATGATCCAGAAGAAGATAGTTTTAATAATAAAAAAAACATTGAGGACTGGTCAGCATGTGCACATCTGCAGAGCTGGATTACCAGTCCCACACCGGGAAATGACTCTGATGATGGATCCAATGGACTATGTATTACACGTATAAATCCATGCAGCACAATGTATAAAAAACAAAAGTCAATGGGCCTGACTGATCAAAGCTCTCCAAGACTGGAGAAGAAAGACTATCATGAGAGAACCTAGGTCATCCCCCAAACCTTCAATGGATCTGGGACAAGATTGAAAACATTGCCAGCTAGCATTGAAATATTTTTAATAAACCTTAGTCTATCTTCTCCAGTCTTGGAGAGCTTTAATAAATCAGGCGCAATGAGTACAAAGGGGTGAAAGTAGCAGTGGAAAGGGTTTCACCTTTTAAGTCGGGGGACTGTATTAAATCTTGAGATAATATATTTTTTTATTCTTCTTTAAAATGTGTGCCTATTAATGATATTGTGTGGCTTCCCTTTAAGGTGAAGTTTTAGAAAGCCATACTGATGTGACCCTCTGGTTTACTATTAACAAAAACACAACTAATGAGCCATGATTTTTCTGGAAATCTCCTTGTCGTAAAGGTGTGCAGTAAGCTGTAATTGGAGCCGGGTGATGCTGGGTGTACTGAAGTTCATGATATCATTACATACACGCTATCTATTGAAAAGGAAAAGGGCTGAATTTCTGTGCTGTAATGGGAAAGAATGCCGAAGCATAAGTTCCAAGGGCAGAGTTCTAAGCGTGTATCTTGTGTCGACCATAGAACAGAGCTGTTGTTAAACGGAGGGGCAGCTGGAGATTTTCCTGTAATGTGAGAAGACGCCTGAAAAGGGCAGAACATTTATTGTGGTCTTAAATAAAGGACGTGGAGAGTAATAGGGTTCATTTACATCCATAGGAAGGGTCATCATCAACGGACCGGAGAACCCTCTAACAGCCCGAAGTTACAGAAGAAAAGTTGTTCAAGTCAAGATGAAGCGTTGCGGTTTGTCGGATCTAAGAACCATAGCCGGAGTTTGTGTGTTTGTGGGGGTGTGTGTCACAATAGCTGCTCTCTGCTTAACTTTGGGACAGCCTCCAAAAAAAGGTAAGGATAGATAAGCGTCTATCTATGTATGATGTACTGTATGTTGGCCATCGTATACATGGTTATGGCACCAAATCAGAACTGTATTAATACTTAATAGGAATGGTCCTGGATGAAGTGAACCTTCTCCATAATCTGCTCCAAGACATAGCAGAAAAAAAAAGAATTGTTGTTACTGAGAGAAATGGTAGCCCCCATGCTTTGTACTAGAATAGTCATTTTTGTTTTAGTTATGTCCAAAAAACGTAGTTCTTGTATATACACAGGTTCTCTTGTCTTTTTAGGATTGTTGTGGTATTCACTGCTTCTATGTACATATTAGTTCTCCTCCTCCTTAACGATCACCACTTGGTTTAGTAAAGAATTCTTAATCTATTGTCATGCTGCAAAGCTCACCCGGACATCAAGGACCTTGCTGGCTGCTGGAGAGCCCCATGATAGTCACCCACAACTGGATCCAAGCCTTAAGATAGCATTTGTTATTATTATACAGTATTTATATAGCACCATCATATTACACAGCGTTGTACAAAGTCCATAGTCATGTCACTAACTGTCCCTCAAAGGAGCTCACAATCTAATGTCCCTACTACAGTCATATGTCATTATTGTAGTCTAAGGTCAATTTTAGGGGGAAGCCAATTAACCTAACTGCATGTTTTTGGGATGTGGGAGAAAAACCGGAGTACCCGGAAAAAAACCCACACAGAAACCGCGGAGAACCTGCAAACTTCATCCAGAAGTTTCATTTTTCTTCAGAAGTTTCTTCATCCATTCAGTTTCAAGCTTCATCCAGTGTCCTGCCTGGGATTCGAACCTGGGACCTAGTGCTGCAAAGGCCAGACTGCTAACCCCAGAGCCACTGTGTGTAACTTGTGTACTTATGTGACATAGAGTTTTAGAAAAAAACACCCATTTTTGTGTGGTTGATCAATATACATGTACAGTATATCTGACCGAGGGGTTGGGCAATCTCTAGTCTTATCATCAGACAGTAAGGATTTTGACCACCAGCCTGATTTTGCCGCACACCATAGAAGACAATGAGGCCAAAGCACCGAAAAAGGGTGTTTTGTTGGGTGCTGTACAAAGTTGATGATATATTTGTTATCATATAACAAATATCGCTAATTAAGTCTAACCTTGAACCTTGCCCATGCACTGACAAGCGAGACATCCTAACACATCTGCTGTGGACTTTAGGCCGGGCTATTCATGCTAGGTATCAAATCTGAGAAATGTGCACAGGAGGCGGCTGTGCATCTATTACCAACCACCAAAACAAATATCCCATTACACACAATGAAGTTTACATCTTCTTTTCTCTGTAGAGTAGGAGCAATGATTTGGGCTGGTGGGAATCCATCCCAGTCAATTGACCTTCCAAAGGTGGTCATATAATAGTAATATAGGTAATATAGGGGAGCCTACAAATATAGATTTTCTAGGTACGAACCATAAATGAGCAGACAGGACAAATGTTTTTGGCCCCTCAGTTATACATCCATGTGGATACAATGTGGATTAGCAATACAAAAACTGCATCATGATTTGTTTCCCTGTCTGTTTCCTGTAGTAATAATTTTGAGATAGTTTTATAGGTGGAAAGTTTGGGGCTTATTTAGAGTCCATGGTGATGGTCTTTGACATCAGTTGAAGGCACCAATTTGAAACGTTTTTGGGATCATTTAGAATTTATTGAAAAATGTATTAGGTTGGCATTTGCACTTGTTTCGTCAAATACATTTTTTCAAGGAGTTAATAAAAGTTTGCCTTACTTTGTAAGTTCTTAGACTGAGACTAGACTGAGGAAAATGTAGGCTAGCATTGATGGGCAACATGAAGCATGAAGATTTTGACTTTCTAAAGCCACTGTAAGTTTAATACAACCTAGATAAGCTGTTGCACAGAAACATCATCTCCCTGTATAAGTCAGAATCCAAAAACAAAGCAATAAAGTAAATTTAAGGGTGTGAATATAATAAAATCAACACGTTTATTGTTATAAATAAAAAGTGTATATCTTTAAAAACATATCACAGTTTGCGTTCTCGTTACTAAATCAATGTTTAGAAGGTAAGGGTGTCCACATATAATTATTTATTATTATTACTATTATTATTATTATTATTAATATTATTATTAATAATAATAATAATATTAATAATAAACAGGATTTATATAGCGCCAACAATTATGCAGCTCTGTACATTAAATAGGGGTTGCAAATGACAGACGAATACAGACAGTGACACGGGAGAAGGAGAGGACCCTGCCCTGAAGAGCTTGCAATCTAAGAGCTTTTTGTAATGTAAAGACCTCTAACCACTATGATATGATCTGAGAAAGCTACTTAGATGAGCCAAAAAATATGTTCAACATTACAGAACAAACCCAGATGAAAGTGACTAACATCTCATAGCCATTGAAAGTCAATTTTCAGGAGACAAAAAAGCACAAAAAATATATTTTCAACTGTAGTAACACTTGATGTGTTTTGTGCAAAGCACTTCTTCAGGAGTGCCAAATAGTACAAAACTGCTTAAATTAACCAAGAACCATGACAAAAAACAATTACTACATCAACAATATTATAATTTCAAAAAAGACATATTGTAAAAAAAAAACATATTCTGCACAACTAAGTCTATTCAAAATGTACAAAAGTTTTCTCTTTAGATGCACTTTAGCCTGATGCATATTTTTACTAGAGTATGGACCAGGCCAGACAGCTAACAATTTTACAAGAAAAGGATCACAACGACAGGTTTCTTATACCTCTCTGTACAATTTTCCTTTAAAGTTTAAGAAAACTTTTTAACAAAGTTTTCTTACACTATTGCCATGAGTTGATATAGCCCAGTTCAGGGCATCTGGCAACCATTTCATTTCATTGTTGTTGATCACAGATACATTTACACAACCCTTAGGTCTTTTGTAGATGTTCAGACAGGGGGTTTAAGTCACTGAACAATTTAAACAATTTATACTTAGAAGAAAGAATTTAATCTATTCATTGAAAATTAATCTTTTCTTCATCAATATAAATTTTAAAAACTTGCTTTAATTTCTTAGTTTAAACTTTTATAATTTTCTCATCAGATTTCAAGCCAGGACCGGAGATCAGCACCGGAGGAGATATGTTAGACTATCTAATGTCCATTGGGCAGATCAAAGCTAAGGATGGGTTACTCGTCACCTGGTATCATGCAGCTAATAGTAAGACCCAAATGCAGGAAGCCCTGAACAGTAAGTATGTTTTACATTCTGAGTGCAAGTTATCATAAATTGCATTTATTGACAATGAGCTGCCAACACACCACAACACACAAAAAAGTCCATGTGTCTGTTTTTAAAATCACTCTGCACAAATAGTACAATTCTGTTCCACATGGTACAATGCAGTGTATGTGGGTGCATTTCCAAGGTATGTTGGGATTCCTAACCCCAGCAATTTTTGTTTGAAAGAAACGTGACTTTTTCAGCAGTCTTCTATGCAGACCTCTCCTTGCTCCGCTGGTGGCGCGGGGCAGGCATTCTTTTATATTCTATAATATGTTAACGCTGCTCAATCCGGGATACTGCAAGCCCAGGCTGCATAATGGCCCTGATTTCAAAAGTTCTCTAAGACTGGAGAGGATAGATTATCATGGCATCCAGAAAACCGGGAATGGATCTGATCCAAATCCTAAAACATTTGCTAACTGATAACTCTCATGATAGTCTATCTTCTCCAGACTTCCGGAGCCAAATTCAATCAGGCCCAATGATGTATGAAGGATGGCTAGTGTAAGCAAACTTATTTTTTTTAAATGCTTTTTAAAAAAAAACTTTACATACTAAAGCTGCGTACACACTTCCAATTTTTGTCGTTGGAAAGGATCTTTCACGATCCTTTCCAACGACAAGGGAGTGCACGATGCATGAACGGTGCTGTACATACAGCAGGAGAGGGGAGTGGGAGAGCGACGGAGCGGCACCCTGCTGCGCGCTCTCCCCTTCCCTTTCATTAGGATCGGCTGTCGTCCATCGTCCGTGGATCCGGCAGGTCGGACGATGGACGACACCGACTGTACACACGGCAGATTTTCGCACGATAATTGGCCGATGCCGATTATCGGGCGATAAAAATCTGACGTGTGTACGTAGCTTTAGACTCTGCTTTTCACAATGCAGCTCAATGGTCCTTTACATCTTCTTTTCTCAATGTAAGTCTATGAGTCATGACACTCATTGAAAACAAATATTCTGCCATGTGATTGATATTATATTTCAACATTAGGTAAGTCATTGTACTGGGTAATGTGACCCAGCCTTTTGTGTCTTTTCTACTGTATAATTTCCACATTTGCATTAAAAGAAATACAGACCAAGTGAAAGTCACAATAAACATTATTATTGTTAATTTGTATTTATTTAGCACCGCCATATTACGCAGCACTTTACAAAGTCTATAGTCATGTCCCTACCATAGGTATATGTCATTAACACAGTCTAAGGCCAATTTGGGGGGGAAGACAATTAACATGTTTTTGGAATGTGGGAGGAAATTTTGGAGTACAGGGGGGAAACCCAAGCAAACACAGGGAGAACCTGCAAACTCCATGCAGTCCTGGACGAGATTCGAATCTGGGACCTAGCGATGCAAAGGCCAGAGTGCTAACCACTGAGCTGCCTTGCTTTTTTATAAACACTGTAGGAACAACCTAAAATAAGCAAAAATATTACATTGCTTTTCCTTTCAAGACCTATTGTGGCATTATATAGAAAACATTCTGTTGAGTATAGGTTTTCTTGTTGCGTGTTGAAAGGTTTTAATGCTACCTATGCCCCAATTAGAGAGATTTTCAGTTCTTTATATAAACTTGTAATTTTTTTTCGTTGGCAGTCATGTAGCAATGATGCTAATAGCAATGTCTGACACCGTTATATTAACTAATATAATATAGGTGAGGAATCACCTCCAAATCTTATTACTTTGTACAACTTTGCAGGTGGTGTCATGGTCTTGGAAGCTGACGTCAATATTCAGGGACTTGGGACAGTCAATGAGACGAATATTCCCATCATGGCTCACCCCCCTGATATATACAGTGACAATACTCTGCAAGAATGGCTGGACTCTGTAATGCTTTCTTCTAAAGGTATTATTCAGGTCTTTATGTTGCTTGTATATTCTATGACTACTATTGGCTATCTGTAGAATAAAGAAGGTTATGGTGCTAAAAATGGAGCAATGGCAAGTTCCTTAAAATATATGTAAAGTCTAACAAGGAAAAAAAAAGAATAGCATCACATCTAAGGATGGTTAAGCTGCAGATGTTAAGTTTTTATATTTGGGTTTAGTCTTGTATGTATCACTGGTACAATTTTAACCTTTTTTATATAAACAGGCATCAAACTGGACTTCAAGAGTATTGAAGCTGTCAGCCCATCACTTGACATATTGCTAAAAAAATCAGCGGAGATGAAAATCAACCGTCCCGTGTGGATAAATGCGGACATCCTGCCCGGACCCAACGTCAACCATGAGTTGGGAGTCAATGCCACGCAGTCAGTATCTTGAAAACATAGGGAGATATTATATTCAAGTTAGTAGAAACACCAATGAAAGATTGTATTGTAACTATGATTTATCGTTGCAGGTTTCTGAATTTGATCCAGAAGAAATTCCCAGATATCACAATTTCTCCAGGCTGGGTAACGCTGTACCTGCCACCGATTATCTCCAATAGAACATACACCAGAGAAATGATGGTGAAGATGTACGACCTAGTGAAGGATCTGCCCCAGAGAATCACCTTCCCTGCTCGAGCCGTCCTGACCCGCTCTGCCTGGCCTCACTTCGACTGGTTACTGCAGCAGTCTGACCGGTAACAAGCAAAATATTATAAATGTCCGGTAAAACAAGGGTTATATTTGGAGTATAGGTGCTACACCAACCTCTCATCAGTTCTGCCAAACCCAGAATTTTCATGAATCCATCAAGGGAACAATAAGGCCGTAAGGGTAGCTACCTAACACTGCAACTGTGCTTATGTCAGAAAGTTCCCAATAAATAGAATGTTATATTATCCACTGTAGTCCAAATTTTAAAATTTGTTTATATATAGAATGGATGGGTCTGCTTTAAATTTTGCAATATGAAGATGGAAGTGACTATTATGTATATAAAAATATACTTTTTGCATATTAGAGACAGCAATTGGTATAACGGGTGTATTTCTGATTATCTTGCTTTACAGATAGGTAAATAAAAACAATGACCTGTTGATCAGGTTATGCCCAAAAGTGAGTGATCTAGCCCAACATTTATGAAAATGAATTACCATTAGGTTGTACTCCCCTTGTGACTTCTGAAAAGGTTCTGTTTTATTATTCCCATTGGACAAAATTCAGGGACATCAGTTCCAATGGCTGTTGCATATGTCTGCCATACTCAGGATGGAGTTGCTTAGTCAGGACACAGACATTGCTATTCCTTCATCCTTGTCCAGGTCACTTCTCCATTGTTGGTTCAACACCACAAAGATGTATTATCCCCATGACTGCCCCCATTTATTTCCCATTACCTTTATATAGCGCAAACGTATTACACAGCGCTGTACATTAAATAGGAGTTTCAAATGACAGACAGACAGAGACAGTGACAGGAGGAGGAGAGGACCCTGCCACGGAGAGCTTACAATCTAGTAGGTGGGAGAATTTACACACAATAGGACGGCAGATATGTAGTGGTGGGAAGTAGTGAGGGTTTATGAGACAGAAGAAGATGGGTAGACGAGTTTGAAATGATGGGTTCTCAGTGCTTTTTTAAATGAGCAGAAAGTCAGAACGAGCAGAATAGGACAAGGAAGACCATTCCAGAGAATAAGAATGAAAAAAATATTTACAAAATAGATCTCTTTTATACGGAAAACTGAATGTGCTCTCTAAAATCAACTTATAAGACCCTCAAGTGTTAGGCTACGTACACACATCAGATGATTCTCGTCTGATTATCGCCTCTGGGCTGGTATTGGAAGAAAATCTGGCGTGTGTACACGCTCGTCCGACGTCGTTCATGGATCCATCCTGGCAAATCCACAAATGACAAACAATCGTAATTCAAGTGAGGGAAGAGAGCGCAGTGGGGTTCCGCTCGTCCTCTTCATAAAGAAGAATAGTGCTGTATGTACAGCGGTTGTTCATGCATCTTTCAGTCTTTTGTCGTTGGAAAGATCCTTTCCAACGACAAAAATCTGACATGTGTAAGTAGCCTTATACCTCATCAATGGTACATTCATAGCAGTATGGCTGTAATAGTTGAAAACATATAGACTGTTGGTTCTCAGTGATCTAAGGATTGTTTTTTCGTTTCCTGCACAGGTTTAGCCTTACTTTATGGCAAGGCAGCTCAGACCCACTTACCCTGGACGACCTGTTGTTCATTCGAGATAACAGCGATCCTGAGAAGATCTATTATGACATCTATGAACCTCTCTTATCGGAATTTAAACAGATAGCATGTAAGTGTCGGTCCAGAGTCTGTAGTGTGACAAGAAGAAGGTGAATCGTTTACCTTTAAAATATGATCAGTGTTTAAAGGGAAACAATTGTGTTCAGTTACTACACATTTTACGTATGAAAGTACCATTTAAAGCAGAAGTATTATATAAAAAAATACTTAGAGATCGGGATTTTCATCGGCAGATATATACAGTCTCATTTTATTGTGCATTGTGGTGCACCAAAAAAGTTCCCTGTTCACAATAAATGGGTTTCCCTAACACAATGTACAATAACATATGATTGGGCCATTACACATTTTTCACGTTTTTTTTAATATCCTTAAATATGTGTGGTTAAGGAACAGCCAGGTATGAAATATCTTTAAAAGTATGTCCATATTGCCAGCTCTCATTTTCTTTATGAAAGGTTTTCTTTATATTGGCTGCTTCTAAGTTGCCTAAAAGATTTGGCAGAACTCCATAATACAATACATTTAAAGAAAAAAGAAAGAAATCATCCAAAAAATCATCATGAGTCATTCAATCTGTTCTTGTACACTCTGCACTTTACTGTCCATCTCTAACAAACACAAAGGGCTCTTTTTTAAAACAGGAAATCTAGCATTCCCTCAAACATTACCTGGTGGGAATCAATTACTGCCATTAAAACATGTGGACCTGGAAGATTCCCACCAGGGAATGTTTGAGGTAATGTCTGATTCCCTGTTTTAGAAGTAGAGCCCATCTCAGTGAATGTAAATTTTCTCCAAAAATGCTCCTGTTTATCTGAACCTATGACTGGTAATAAAATCCAAACCAACATTTCAGAATTGTAAACCTGTAAAATTGTGAGGGATGGGGTATGCTTACTATTATACTTATCATACAGCAATGAAAACGTTTATAGAACCCATTGAGATTAGATTCCGTTTCAACATATTTAAACATTTCTACATGCCTATAGATAAATATGATAGGCTTGAATGGAGAATAAAAAGAATACCAGATCCCCAATATCTGAGGTGCATATTCCCTAAAGTTTATTTTATAATTGTCACTCAATCTGGAACACCTGATTCTAATATCATAGATTTGAGGTGGTGGCAAATGTAGGAATGTATTTACTTTTTAATGTAAAATTAGCCTTTTTATTTATTTGTATTATAAGAATGAATTTGCCATAATAATCTTAAGATCTTTTGTACAAATATATTGTTTATCTGTAGACACAGTTTCAATAATTGAATGTTTCATTGTATGGATATGCTAAAAAAAAACTGAACAATCTGTATTAGGTGTACTTTCTTTTGCAGACAACTATATGAAGTCAATTAATGTAGGTTTGGTACTTACACATATTCTTTTTTAATTAGTGAATTCAAACAGGAAGAAATTATTCTATTCCGGTGGCAGTCTGCGATTGTATTTCCATCCCGAGGACGATGACGGAATTCTTGTGAAATGGTTTGACGCTGAGGGTGACATGTCAGCATTGCGGAGTCTCCTACAAAGTAAGAAGAGAGTTTGTGATGATGTTTGGGATCCTTAAATTACACTCTAAAATCACACTCCATACTGACCAGTACCCCTTAAAAGAGGAAGTGCACTGCTTGTGTATTTTATAGAGTTACCTTTTATCTAGTTACAGGTAGGCCCCCAGTTAAGGACATCTGACATATGGACCACTCCTAGATATGAATGGGCTTCCCTGCTCGTTTGTGTGCAGGACAGAGGCTTGAGGGGGGCTGTTTGCATGACTTGCAGAGGAAATCTTTTGCTAAACACAGCTGAGACTGAGCTCTTTTGGAACATCTTGTAACTCTTTAATGACCAAGACAAACTCTGCAGTTGTTTCTTTCTGCATATCAAAGCACAGCTTGCTCCAGAAGTTAATGAATATCTAGGCTCCATAAAGATTTTTTTGTTTGTTTTTTTGCTTTGTTTGTGATTAGCTCACAGTGAGGATTTTATACAGTAACTGACACCACGCTGCCTAATATAATGCTGAGACAAACATCTCTCCTAATTCCATTTATTAAAATAATGTACCTGTTCTGACTTACATACAAATTCAACTTAAGAACAAACCTACAGTCCCTATCTCCTATGTAATCAGGGGACTACCTGTATATTGAAATATGAATGCATGGAACTAACAGAAGTTCAGGCACCCAATGCACACACCAAGTACAACAAATATACAATTTAGCATGTAAGTTGGTAACATCTGTACAGCATGGAGTTGTGAAAAAGGCAGTGTATCCAGTAAAAAAAGTATTGTAGTGTATTGGCAGACCCTTCAAACCTAATAGGCTGCCTTAAACCCAATTAAATGTTCAGTTTAAATCAGCTAAGTACATTCCAGGTGCATCAAAACAAAAAGCGTGCAAAGAGTCCATTGGGATCTTTGCATTGTGATAACACATGAGATACATTACCACAATGGGCCTGATTTATTAAACCTCTCCAAGACTGGAGAAGATAGACTATAATGGGGGAACCTGTGTGATCCAGCACACCTGGAAATATCTAATAATATAATTATCACACATATTCAGAGTTTTTTTTTGATGAACTGAAATATAGAAAGAGAGAGAGGGGAGAGGGCAGCTAAGTTGTTCCTTCATCATTTTATTTCTACACAACCTATTATTATTTTGATTTTCATATATATAGTGGAAGTGGAGGTAGGAAGCGCACAGTTTGTTAAAATCTGTACAAATCTGCTGGATCCGCCTTCATACTTCTATTTGCAGCCATTCCAACGGTCACTTAAGAAGAACTCATGGAAAGAATTTATAAAACATTACATATTAAGAACATGTGTTTTAGAGCTCAGGCGCCACAGTTTTCTTTCCTGTTATAAGCTTCAAGTATTTGCTTAAATAGGGAAAAAGAGTACACATATTACATTCTCACTATGCAACTTTTGAATAAATGTCAGAAAAATATCTTATAAACAGAAGAAACAATCCAAAGTGATAATTGTATGGTGTGTGGCTGGCCTTCCCATCTGCTTACGTATAATGTAGTCATTACGAAGCTTATTCAATTACTGTTTTATTTCTTTTTTCCACTAGGTATAAATATTTTGAGTCACAGGGTTAAAATTTCTGTACAATGCAAACAAAACATAAACTAGCCATATATAAGCTTTATTTTATAATTTTATTTCTTCATCTTGTTTGATATAAATGTTAAATGTCAATTGAAAATCAGTCTACCAAACCACCACCCTTCAGCCAATGCACTCTCAATTCGTCAATATTGGTTAAATGCAACTTGAACAAGCTCTCTATTGATGAAGATAAACATATGTAGCCATACACCAATATCGGATCAAACAGGAATTGATTAAGAGGTCACAAAAAGTCAGAAATTTCTGCTTCCGTTGAATTTTTAATCCACACTTAAATTGCTTTTGGTAATGAGTTATTAATTTCAGGAAAAAATACTTTATATACTTGAATATAAACTAATTCAAACATAAACCGAGGCACTTGTTTTTACTTGAAAATGCAGAGAAATTCAAGTATAAACCTGTGGTTGTAACTGCTAACATGCCAATAAAATGAACTAATGGGCCAAAAGCCAATAATATTTACATGAATAAATACATCCATGATATGCTATTTTAAAAACTTACGGTACTTAAAAAGAGGAAAACATGAAAATCACATGGGTTCAGCCTTTATATCTTCTTCCCTCTTTTTACAGGTGATGTTGCACTTTTGAGTTGTTATGATTGGTCACTTACGCTTTTAAATGATCTTCTGTGTATTATAGTTGGCCGCTGGTAGATGGTGTTGTGTTCTTTTGCAAAGTGTGAAAATTCTTTAATAACAGCTATAATGTCTGTGACGGCAAGAGCTTGTTACATACTTTATATGAAGACACAGCCCCATCTACTGGTATGATTCATGTATAAACCAAGATTCTTTTTCTAATGTCATCTAATGAGAGGAAAAAAAACCTTGATTTATTTACAATAAACAATTGAAAATTCTATTAAATTAACAATTTAACTGCTTGACTCAATGGGTAATTGACCTGTGTACATTGGTGACAGTAGTTACCAGGACACCAAATAAAAAAGCACTTATGTTCTTATGTGTATCCTTTCACACAGTTACAATTTTCTCTGTGTTGTAGGTGACTTTGGAATGCTCACATTTCAAGTTGATGTTCAGTCGGTCAACTCCACTCTTACACCAGTGGCAGTGTTTGCCGAGTCCCCAGCTACGCTTCCACTGGAAGACTGTCTGAAGCTGGTAGCAGCTGCTGCCAACCCATGGGGGGTTTATCTAAAACCCAAAGATCAGGTTTCTCTGAATGAGACCTTGCACCTACTGAATAGGCTGAACAGGGATAAAATGCTGTATATTCCCGTGTGGATCAGCATGGAGCTGTCTTACGGCAGTTTCAGCACACCAGGATATATCAAAGGAGAAGATTTTATTAACAGCGTCAACGACATCTTCCCAGCTGTCACCATTGCTCCTAGATGGCCTCCAGAGAATTTGAATAATGGATACACAGACCAAATCATACAGGATATGCTGAAGCTCTTTGAAGGAGTGTGGCAGGATGTGTCCTTCCAGCTCCAGGCAGTGCCTCTTGGCAAGGCTTGGCTAAGCACCGTCCATCTTTTAAAGGCCTCCCCTATGTACACACTTACAGTGGAACATACAAAAGACCAGGGGGCATTTATGGATGGATACCATGGCTTGATGGCCATCAGAACACACACCGCAAATGGAGTTTATTTCAAACTACCCCAAGAATATCGCTCTTCCCTTATGACAAGTATTTACTCCACGTAGAAGAAACATATTATGATATCTGTAATGGACATATCATTTTTTTTTTTAAATAACCTGCACAAACTCTTTCCAATTTCTCTCAATGTGTTAACATATTTTTCACAGTTGATTATCTGGATAAAGAATGGACATTTAGACAAAAGAATTATAGATGAATAAGGTTGTAGTTGAGGAAGGGAACTTGAGTGCAGTCAAATGCATCGTTTTAATGGAAAATGTTGGCAGTTATGTTCATTTAATGTATTGAAAAAAAATTGATTTAACTCTGACCTTTCAATGTAATAGTGTACAAACCTTCACAATAAAAGCCAATTTTATCTAAAAACTGACTTTTTAAAGGAGTGCCAGAAATTAATAATTAACTTGCATTCATATTCAGGTGGGGAACTGTTAAATGAGGACTCTAGGCAAAGAGTTAAATCCACAGTTGGCTTATGTATAAGGAAGCTAGAGGAAGATTACCATACCTAACATGCTTCAGGTTCAGGCAGGTGGATACTGCATTATTTGCAGCTTCCTATGTTACCTACATGCTGTCATTGTAATGCTACAGGTTCCTTATCTAATGAATAGCAAGTTCATCTGGTAAATACTGAATAATTGTATTACCATGCTGACAGTCCACATTACAAGACTGGCTAAACAGGATGAAAAATCCTTTGTCAGGAAAAACCATTTTACATAATAGCTCCCTGCCCTGAGATTCACTGTAAGTATTCACTGATCAATGTCACCTATTTGTACTGCAAAGGCCAATACCTACACAGCTAGGAGCATATCATTTCCCATACTGCAAATCTTACCTAGCAGGGCTGGCTACCAAATTGGCGGAACTAGATTTTCATTTTGCTTGTTGTGTTTGAACAAGACAAATGATGTCTTGGTTGCTAAATAAAGAAAATAAAAAAATATGTACAAGCTTTAGTTTACAGTCCTGTAAAAAATTATGTGCGTAAACATTATTGACTTTTTTAAAATATTTCAACAGGTAAATGTTAGATCTTTAGAACAGTCTACTAATAATAGTGATTTTCCTGAATGGTAACACAAGAAAGGTTGTTTTTAATTATTGTATTAAATATAATGGTAATGTAGTACTATGGAAAAACCTTAGGTTCCATATGCTGGTGTTACCCCCGTTATCTGAAATCGCTTCCCATAGAGTTTTTGTATAATTTCCCCACCATCGTTTGAAATTGACTGAAGTTACTTACCAGTCTTATTGCAAATTGCAGCAATTACAACATGTCTGTGTGTTTTCCTCCATGAACTTCTTATTTTAAAAACTTGACTGCAATGTTTCACTTGGATTCAACTGGAGCTTTGCCTTGGCCAGTCAATAAATCTTTATTTCTTCATTTTGTTCCATATCTTTTTACTTTATTAAAGTCAATAAAATGCAACAACAGCCTAATTTAGATCATCTGCAGGTTATTGTCCCACTTACATTTCTGACCTGGTAAAAAAAGTACTCCCCCAGCCACTCTCTCCACTCCTTCAATGACCTACTACTGACTTCCTCACTCATAACCTCATCACATGCACGGATACAAGACTTCTCTAGAGCTGCCCCAACTCTCTGGAATGGTCTTCCTTGTCCTATTCGGCTTGCTCTTACTTTTTGCTCATTTATAAGAAGAGCACTCAAAACCCATTTTTTCAAACTTGCCTACCCATCTTCTTCTGTCTTTTGAAACCATCACTACTTCCCACCACTACATATCTCCCCTCCTATTGTGTGTAAATTCCCCCACCTACTAGATTGTAAGCTCTTCGGCGCAGGGTCCTCTCCTCCTGTATCACCGTCTGTATTAGTCTGTCATTTGCAACCCCTATTTAATGTACAGCGGGTAATATGTTGGAGCTTTATAAATCCTGTTTATTAATAATAATAATAATAAATGTATCTTCAATTTATTTTCTTTGAAGCATCTTAGGCTATGTACACGCACAAGATCACTGTCACTGGAAACAGATGAACAATCAAGCGCACAGTGCTGTTCTTTTCTATGAAGAGGGGAGGGGGAAGAACACGTGAGCAGCACCCCATAGGTGTGAACATTGGTCATTCATCGATCATTCATCAATCCTCCAGGAGGGGTTGATGAACTACGTTGAGTAACATATGTCAAATTTTCACCCAAGATGAGCAAGACCATTCGTCTCAGGTGACAATGATTTAATGTGGGTGTGCGTGGCCTTAAATGGATGCTAAAAGTAGCTGCATTTGCTTTTTACTAGCAGTTTTTTTGTAAGCTTCAGCACTACATGAAACCTGCTGAAAGCTAACAGAAGCCTTGTTTGTGACCCATGGAGTAGCAAAATTATCCATCAAACTGGAACTGAAGGATTATTTTAAAAAATTGGCTGAAACTGCATGAAATTTGATGAAGTCTTTGCAAATTCATTTTTTCCCTTCTGTATTGCTCTTATACATAATGCAGTCCATGTATATAAGGTGCAAGTCCCAGCTGCACTGGTAGTATAAACTGAACATAGGTATGACAGTAGGGTCACTGAGTGCACAAAAACAAGGGGAAGGAATGTTGCACATGGGTCAGAAGAGTGAACTTTTTTCCCTAAAGGAAGAAAAATGTACATTTACATTACCAAACATACACATTTAGGGACATATATGGGGCAGAGATCTGAAAACACAATTAGCAACACTTTAGATAGTTACAGAATAGGTTTAATAAGTTTCTGTATTAAAGGATTTACACTGTACAATTTGACAATATCTGTATTTCATGCAAAAACATACTAAAATAGTAATATCCAGGCCCTTCCACTCCCACAGCTAAAGAGAAAGTGCTGTGTGCACAAAAGTTATTACAACCTAATCTGGTTCTCAGTTTATTGTCAGTTAATGCAGGAGCACACAGACTGATGATTTCTCACCATGCATAGGCACTGATCACCAGTAGAGCAGATAACTATCTATAGCTTGAGCTACACAGTAGTATGTGTAATCCTATTTTATTATTCATTACTAATAAAGAGTCATTAATGCCATCTGAGAAGTGACCAGTCACATCTCTTTATGAATAAAGTAGATGTATAGAGTAATTAAATGATATTGAAATTGATACAGCACAGTGTATCAGAAACCATTACGATGATGTTTTTATAATAATGTACCGTTTTCATTTTCTTTACTTCTTAGTTGCAATTTGGTGCTTCCGATCCCCTGCAGCCTTTTTGCAGGAACATGTTTACATAAATTGTCTCCAGTATCAGTTGCAAGTCATTTTTTTGGACCTGGTGTAAATATGGTGACAACAGTGGATTGTACCGTACTGTAATATACACTGTCATTGCCATATGTAGTCCTCATTAGGAGAACATGGTGCCAAACTGGAGCACAATTGGAAGACAAGGGACAGCATCTTGTCACCCTATAAAAGGAAGTGCTTTAACAAGGACCTTCATAGCAGGATCAGGGAATGTTTTAGGAAAAGCTGATGATTTCAAAACACTGGCAATAATTTTTGAATTGACACTAAATGGCATTGCTAGAATTCCTAAAATTGTGATTGAGCCACTATAAATAATCCATGTGCTCCTGCAAAAAGTGTTACATACCCATGTTGTACATCCACTACTGGAATACCCTACCCATAGTCCATCTAGGCGAGAGATGGAAGTGGTCAGTATTTCATGAAGATTATACATATATATTTCTGTACAGTAATATAAAATTAGGTTCCTATGCTTCTGGTGTGTTGATGTCTCTTTCAGAATTCTTTGTGTTCTCAATCAGAAACCTCTCGCAGGATTTGTACGTGCTGGCAAAATCAGAGGACAGTCCAGCAATGTTGGTTGTGACTTGTGAGACGAGGGCTGGTGTAAACTGATTATAGTAAGACACCTGTTGAGTGAAAAAGAATATAAACAGCATTTGTTTTATGCAGGATTTGTGATGAAAATAGTGATTCCTGGGAAAGCAAATGTGGGAAATATTAAAAATTGTGCTTAACAATCTTATATTTATCAAAATCTATGCCTATCCCCTCCTTTTTGCTGCATGTTCTTTTATATATAGAACATTCTTTACATGCACTAGAAACCCTCTCAATTACATCTAAGGCATTCAACAATATTCAGTAAAGTACACCCACCCTTCCTCCCAACCACCCACTTCAATCCATGCAAGTATCACATCACCGATGCACATCACATATTCTGTTGGTAATTGTACCACAAAGACAATGTAATGCATTAAGGACAGAGCCTAGAAAGTTAACCTTGCCCCCTTTTCTCCTATAACCTCTGTAACCCTTGTTTTTACACCCCTGCCCATTACAGAAATACAACAGTATACTGTCCTATTGAATGGTATCATACATGATCATCCCAGCTTTGAAACACATACCTTTGTTTTGTCTCCTTCTGACCATATACAGAATCCAGAGCAAAGGGTCTCACCACGGGAATACTCATCAATGGGGGGATGTGTTGGGAGTGAAACAGATCGAAAGGCCACAACATATGGGTCCCTGTAAAGAAAGAATCTTAATATATTTTTGTAATGATTACACGATTTTTAACAATAAAAAATCAGAGAAAAAAAGTGTATTTCCTGCACCCATGTTTTCAAATAAGCAATTCATATTCTGATCTTGGCAATGTTCTATCTACCCTAAAAATGACCAGATTCACATAGTAAAGGGTACAGATAATGTTTTAGTATATAAAAATAATATAGACAATTGTGCACCAAACCTGTGGCAACAGATTTAAAGAAGGACATTTTCTGTTCCAGCATGAATGAGTGTCCCTGTGCAAAAAACAGCTCCATAAAGACATGGTTTGATGTGCTTGAAGAGAAGGAACTCGGTGGCCAGACCTCGGCCCTATTTATCATTTTTGGGATGAGCCAAAATACCAATTGCAAGCAATGTCTTCTTATGTGACATGAGTATCTGACCCCAAAAATGCTCTTTTGGCACAACACATTGTGAAAAGACTTCCTAACAGAGTGCAAATTATTATAGTGGCAAAATAAGTGAGACTATAAAATATATAAAATTGGTCTCCACCAGTATCTGAATATAAACATATTTGGCCTAATTTTTTAAGACTCACAGAAGATAGACTAACTTTGGTAAACCTAGGTCATCTGGCAAACCTAGAATGGATATCATAAAATCACTTGCAAATACTTTGCAAATGTTTTAAATCCTTGACCAAATCCATTTCAGGTTTGCTGGATCACACAGGTTCACTCATGATAGCTCACTTCCCCAGTCTTGGAGGACTTTATTAAATCTTTAAATCTTCTTTTAATTTCTTCTTTCTTTCATACACACAAAGTCCTCTACACACCATGATAAGTCTTTATTTTAATAGTTCCTCACCCAGTATCACAGGGTGGTCGTCGTGAAGCCAGGATAATAAAGTCTTGTAGCTTCCCTTCTGCGTTGCGCACTTCACTGATTACATGGTAAATAGCGTCATCCTCATTCACTTGCTGAAGCAGCTGGCACTCTCTGTAGAGAATATATGACCATTATCATGCAGAAGAACAAAGCCAACATCAGCATATTTTATCTTCCTGCACTCACTTATAGAAGGGGTCCCACTGTGTCCGGCGCCTAAGATCAGAAAGCAGGTTGAAGGATTGTTTGGCATCAACAGCTATCCTTATATCCAGTTTGAAGGACAGAAATGTGTTATCCTCCAGGGTGTACATCTGAACCTGATTTAAAACAAGCACACAAATTATTTCATACAACCCTTTCCTACCGGTAGTATCTAAAGCTTTTTTTAGTTTATGATTGTGAGCTCCTTGGAGAGACAGTTAATCACATGACCATGGACTCTGTACTGTGGTTCAAAAGATTGCAGATTTATGTAAATGCATAAATATAGATAGAATGTTAGAAAGTCTGTTGTTGGATTTCTGTTGTTGAACTGTTCAAGGTAGGCATGTCAGACAACGTGTCAACGCAAAGTTGCAAAATGCGTCAGGCTTATTATAACTGATGTAAAAGATTATAAAGATTAGTAAAATGTTTACCTTTGATAAAATAAATATTTTCAAGCCTGAATAATATAAAGATATGTGCAATTAAAGGAAGCTTGCCATGATAATAATACAGGAGTTGTATTGAATACATCCTCTTTAGCTCACTCCTTAATCTGGAACAAGAATTGTCCTAGGTGACTTTCTAATGGTGATGAGCAAATTAGGAGACCCTGAGCAGGTTCCATTTATCTACTGGAACAGCTCTATACATTTGTAGTCTTCAAGAGCACTTGTAAGCAGCCCCAAAACAAAGGCAAGCAGTGAGCTGATGACTAGTCACAACCATTGCTTGTGGACTCGCTGGAGCCGATTAGCTTTCAAAAGCTGAATCAATTAACCAAATTAATAAACATTATTTGGTACCATAAATATACATTATAAAGTATTTTTTTAGCATAATTGATATTATTATTCGTTGGTGTCACGACAAGTAAAGTACATGTTTTCAGAATTGCACATTAAACAGAATATTACAATCTTTAAAACTTAACCTATAAACAGACAGGTTAAATGCACATTTTACAATGAAAAAAAATAAGTAGAAAAGAATAAACAAGAGCATAATACACTTAAGTACCTGATCTATTTCTGCAGCTAGGACCCAGTCAGTTTTGGACACCAGCATTTTCAGGGCAGAAACATTGTTGTAACTCAGATAAACCTAAAGTATAAAAATAGTCATGTAATTCTCCCAAATTATTCTTATTTTTAAGAAAACTATTTTTTAAGGTCAAATTGTTGATACAGGGAAACTGAATATAAAAACAAAATATATAAACAAATATAAGACATATTATTAAATTAATTACATTTTTGTGAGTGTGTTTAGATTTGCTTTAATGTTATTGCATTTGTTTGCTAAACTTGCAAATACCAAAAATAGTATGCTTAAACTTGTATGGGCATTTGGAGTTACCTTAGTTAAATTGACTAACAGGCACCAGGAGGAAGTGGGAAAGATTATAAAGGAATTTACAAGTTTATTCTAGTTAAGGAACACCAATCTACAAGTGCATTCACCTAGAAGACCTACCTGATTACTTGGATCCCATGGGACTGACAGAGGCACCTCTGATTGTTTACAGGATATAACATATTTACTGTTGGTAGAAAAAAAAATCCATAATTGTTATAAAACATTTTTCAAATAATGGGAGTTGTGGTTGCATCATTCAACATGTGTTTATGACAAATAAATGTTTGAGGGTGATACTTGTTTTATGTGAACAAACGGTTTCCTAAAAGTTAGTTGTAAGACAGGTATTATGTTTCATTTATCTATACATTTCTTTGTTTTTCATTCTTAGATTTTTCTGTTTACTGTATTTCTATGTTGGTCCTATTGTAGACCTTTGTTATATGAATGTCAAAACTGGTAAGGATATGATTCCACCAATGTTTCTGCAAATTGTAATATGAAAATCATTTAATAAAGAAATATTGAACAAAAAAAATAGGTATGAGGCCAGGGGCCACGTACTAGGATACTTGTTCTTCATCTATGGTAAATGTGCCGAACATTACACAATTCTTTTTGTCCTAAAATCAAGTTGAAATCTTAACCCCTTTATCTGTTTATACTCGGGTATGATTGTAACTTTTTTGCCTGTGCTGGCAGAACCAAGTAACAGCCCCACATATCAGCACAGGTGTGCCAACACAAAACTTGTATTGCACAGAAAGGCAGGTGTGTCTGATCAGGTTTATTACATAAAATTGCACTGGGTCTAACAATCCCTGATGGTGAATCAGTTGCTGCCTTTCAAACACAAGGACCTGGAAGATCATCTACCAGGGAATGTTTCAATGAACTCTCTCTACTTACCGATCCAGCCTAATCTTCCGGCGTGCAATTGCCTCCTGGTAACGTCTTTCCCCATCCTGCAAAAAGAAGGTATGTCTTCTGAATATTTAAAAACTTTTAAACTTGGTAAAAACATGTACCAATATGCTTTGTAATTATTCTTTCATAGTGAAAAATATAAGGTGGATTAATTGATTTTTTTTAAGCAAAAAGAAAGCTTAAAGCCAAATTCCAGCCTATACATTTTAATTCTGAAAATTGGTGGGAAGGGTTTAATTTTTGCCAGTTTATTATTGTTGCTGGTCTCATTTAAGAGGCTTTCTCTCTGCTGTCCCATGTATACTGGGTGTCACCAGGACAGGGAAAGGGAAGAAAAATCTCCCCAAACAGACAGCAATACAGTCTGACAGGGGTTTTTATTAATTCTCACGTTCACAAAAACAGTGTTTATAATGCAATTTTTTATTAAATTTGATATTCTCCCCTCTTCCTATTTCAATGACGGGACAGAATGTAAGAAAAATATCCCTAACAAGGAAACAGACAATTAAATGAATTTAATTTAAAGTAGAATTAAAATCTATTTGAATCAATAAAAAGTTACATAAATGTGAAAAAAGCAAAAGAGAAATATATTAAAGAAAAGATGTTTTATGCATACCCCAGGTTCCGGTTTGATACAAGGTAGAATACTGGGATGGTTGTTCTCATCCAGAACCATAAAAGTCATAAATGCGCTGTTTATATGTCTTCTGGGCACAGTGACATCATGACAAAATGCCTCCACACACACCCCAACCTCCATACTGCAACACAAACATATTCACACAGTGAATCACAAAGGGTACAAAAACCCAAAGTCAATTTTTTTTGTGTAACTGACAACCAGTAAAAGGACTAATAAAGAAAAAAAATTAAGAAGCAGCTTTAGAGGTGCAACAAGAGACCTAGATGGTTCAAGCAGAAGAGGCCAGGATGGGTTGGAGTGGTGCCAGTTCCTTTTCTGTTTTTTTCATAGAGAAAAATGTTGCAATAGTCAAGTGATAAGGGCATGCACTTGTGTTTCAGTCATTGCCTGCTTGAGATAGGGACACAATGGGGACAGCTACTATGATGTGCAGGATCTGACACATTCCCAACTTCTCTATGGAGCCAACACACATCACTGCAACACACATTAGTCAGCATCACGCTGACTAACGCTTTATACAATACTTATTTGGTAACAACTACAACCCACACAGTTAGCAATGAATCAGTTTTTTATGTTCCAGAAGCAATGGTTTTTAAAAACGTAACGCTTATTTAATTCTGTTCTGTATATTAGGTGTGCCAGAACCATAAAAGTTCATAAAAGTTGATTACAGATGAATAAAGCTGATCGATTATCTCTTTTTATTGATTTACTCAGCCGTCTAGTGTTAGCCATGCCATGTTTTTCAAACATAACACCGCTCACAGATATGATTCTCATATTATCTGGAGAATCTACATTTTGTAAATGAAGGTCATGGACTGATGGAACATCATAAACATGGCCTTTTTGCACGCTTTATATAGAGGTTTTCTTGGCCTTTGTCCAAGTGTCGGAAATACAGGACGGGTAAAGATCACCAACATATCTCATACTACTAATTTTACTGAGAAAGTAATCATTGACTGCAGACAAGGACAGCAGAAAACATTGCTGTTGTTTAAAGATGAACTCCATAAGATACAAAAAGCAAAAATGAATGCAGATTGGTATTTATTAATTCATTAACTGTATTTATTGAAATGCAACTAGCATTTCAAGATTAGGGATCAACAATGGTACCCTTTATTCATCAGAAAAAGGATTCTATAACAATAATTACCAGTAACACCTATAATGTAAGTAAAGGTGTGCTTATATGAACAAAACAATCAATGGGACTTGAGGGCCAACAACTCATTATTTAAAATTAACTTATTATGTATAAAATACTTTATTCAATAACATTAAAATCACTGACATATAAAACATTAAAAACATGCAAACCCAACACAATGTGAGATAATCCTGTCGGGGTTACCCTAGAAGGGTCCACCCTGTTTGTTTCTACATGTTTCACTGACTAATTACACTTCTTCAGGAAAAAGAACAGGGACATCTGATGTTTGTGAAGCCTCACCCACAGTGGGTGGCAACCGACCGATGGACAGCGATATGAGGGAAATTTATCGCAGCTAACAATCAAATATTCTCAGAAATCTCAATGTCACAAACTTTGTCATCGTTCACTTTGGGAGTAATTTATCTGTATTTTTCTTCCTTATTCAGTATTTTGGCAGAAACCACCACTGCTCAAAACAATCTATTAACTTTCTATCTTACTCCTGATATGTCTTTAGATGTATGTATCCATAAACTTCCTAATCCCAGTAACTGCTCCCATGCTGCCCCATCAGATCCAAATAAGAACAAAACAAATAATGAACAAAACTAAAAGCATTTGGAACTCATAACTGAATATTTAATCACTATCAATCTGCAGTCCACCGTCATATGTTATCAGACATTTCCTGAAGGCTCAATGGAGGGTGTATGCACTGTACTTCAAATGGTGAACTAGACAGGAAATCAACTGTGTACAGAAAAAGATCTCCCTAGAGACATCCATAGACCAAAGCTTTGGACAGACACTGAGTGGTGTTTCTCATAGCTGGTGTTTCTCAGAAATAAAATGTAATTGTATATGATATATTTCCCCAGCCAATTGCTTATAGCTGGTGTCAGGGGCACCTACACAACCAATAGGTATGTAACTGAATATGCCATATACATTCCAGGATAGTGAAAGGGATATAATAGAGGACCTGTAGATTGGATTTCACAGTGGGGCTTTTATGCAGAAAACAAGTTTATTTAACCCCTAACCTTAAGCTTACTTTTAAACTGACAAAACCATCTCCCTTAAACTTAACCAGAAAGTTAAACCTTTAAGAATTCCCTCTATTCTATTCTACTGAAAAATTACCCCAAAACTTCCCCTTACAAATATTCTCAACACCTGCTAAATCTGGATGTTTACCAGTGTCCCATGGCATCCCATCAATCTGTTGCAAAAGAAAATCAATGATACAGTTGCCCAAATGTTGCATTGGTGCAATCCTAAATGCTGCTTCCATCATCCCAAATATGACTTTGACCTTTGAACAGACTGCCCATATCAATCAGAACTGATATGAGAAATATGAATTCTCATTCTCTGGAAATTTTACAGTTCCTTGTTCTTTAAGATCTGCAAAGAAGTCTTCCTCTTTGTCTTACATAACATAGTTTTGTAGATGGACAGCTTACACAACCTGTACAGAAACTCACACCTGTGCAGGTTCTTGTTGAAATCCTTGCTTTCAAAAGCAATTTACATTTCTACAGATCAGGTTTCATAGCTCTGTCTTTTGTACTTGCCTTGTGCAGACAATACAGCTGTCCTTCAGGTTCTGGAGAAGAATCCTCAGTATTATAAAACGTTCTACTAACTGGTATGGCCAAGATAATGGCACCATTGTGATAGCTATTACACAACTGCATAGAAGATGTCAAGCATACAGACAAAAAACATTATATATTCATTACCAATTATGATGCAATGAGCAAAATTAACCCAAAGAGGTCACATAAATGTGCTGCATAGGGCTAATTAGACTGTGCATTGGTTACTCACTGGTTCCAATAAATTAATAAACTGTAAAGCTAATTGTTAAGGATGTGTGAAGTGGTTGCCAAAATGTGAAAAAAGGGACAGATGAAAAAATGCAAATGTAAAGCTGTTATGTGGAACATATTTCCTTGCACGTGAGGAATCATATTGATTTAATCTATGGCCTGGTCCTGTCTGCTCCAATGGGATTTAGAGGCTATTGGAGCTGGTTGCTTCCTCTCTCAAAGCATGAAGGACTCACTGATTGAGATAGTAATGAAGGGAATTCATGCTAGCCATCCAAACTGTCAACTAGGCTAGTTTGCAGACAAAATAAAGCTATCTATACACTATGCAATAATTTGACTGCGGCTGTGTATCTAAAAGGCAGAACTTTTCTGTTTTGGAAAGAGTTAATAATGAGTTAAACAAATACATTTATTACATTTAACTAGTATTTATTTATTTGTTTTGCTGTTTGTTTTTTTGGAGGGGGGGGGATTTTTGGATATCTTGGTGAGGTTTCCCTTCCTTTTTTGTCCTGGACGCACAACAGGAATTAAGTGAAACTCTCTTCAAAGATAATTAAAAGTTGTTTTCATTACTTTTTCACTAGAAACATACTGGGAAAACAGACAGCAATAAAAACATGACATACTTTACTTAATAATGTACCTTAGTTTACTTAATGTACTTTAGTGCTACAGACAGTGCTGGTAAAATAAAGGGTGTTATTATCCCCTCTGCCAGTGTAAAATTTTAGGTTCATAAGAAAAGAGTAGCGTGTGGTATGTTGTCCATCATTAGTCTCACCATAAAGACAAGATTAGAAGAATGATTTTTCCAGCTGACAGTAGCATGTTGGAGGTGGGTGGATGGAAGTAGAACAATGCAAGGGTGAAGATGATAGGTAATTGACATGAATGTGTGGGTATGTGCCTTCCTGTTAACTACATTTAGGCAAATTAGAGGAGGAAAGAAGTAGTAGAAGGATGATATATGGAAGATGGGGAAGAACAGGGTGTGGTACATGGGACCCCTGGTTCCTTCTATCAGACAGCTCACAAGGACGTTAAACCTTCAGTGAAAATTGACGAATAGGAATACCCCAACTAGGGGCTTTTTTTCCATTTATCATGGTTATCCAGGAGGTTATTTTTAATTTAAAGTTTCAGTATGTTGCATATTGTGCTTCTTCAAAGGTTACCATACTTTTCAATAAGTGTTTTTACAATCTTTAGTTGGTCTGCAACCAGTGTTGAGCTACTAACAGGAAGGACAATTTGTAATCCATTATGGGTGAGATAGAATGTAAATTTGTAGACTAAATCTTGAGTGGGATGGTTAACTAACATACAAAAATGTAGTAAGGCTGTAGCATTGTAGGAAGGTGGTATGTGTAATACCTGTTCATAACACAAGCTTTACATAAAAAAGCAAGGGGCGTATTAGTGCTATTCAGCTGAAACAATGACTTACTGAATACCACTAATCTGTTTTTCGAGTGTTATTGAATGCCATACCTATCTGTAAATAGCTATTATCACAATGTAGCCATCCATCATTAGGCGTAATAGGTTAAGAGTTTTTCCAGTATACTAAAGTTGAATATTTTCTTTCATTACATTTATTGCTTTTTTAAAATTGTACAAATATTGAGTTTTCATCGGTAAGTACATATGGGTGTATACAAAACTACTTCCCTGTCACCATCTTGGTACTGACCTGTCTTTAAAGGCATTGTTCACGATCGCTTTCAGAATTAGCCGATCGCCAACCTGAGAGGGACCCCGAAAATGGAACATCTCAATTACCTTCAAAGTTGGATGAGCATGACAAAGCCGGCTGTACAAAAAAAAAAAAAAGAAAGTATTAAATATTACATGAATATCAATATTTCACATAATAAAGTATATATCTGGGCAAAGTATATATTTAGTACATATCTCATTGGGCAGCATGGTGGCTCAGGAGTTAGCACTCCGGCCTTTGCAGTGCTAGGTCCCAGGTTCGATTCCCCAGCCAGGACATTATCTGCATGGAGTTTACAGGTTCTCCCCGTGTCTGCGTGGGTTTCCTCCGGGTACTCTGGTTTCCTCCCACATCCCAAAAACATACAGTTAGGTTAATTGGCTTCTCCCTAACAATTGACCTTAGACTACAATAATCACATATGACTATGGTAGGGACATGAGATTGTGAGCTCCTTTGAGGGACAGTTAGTGACATGACTATGGACTTTGTACAGCACTGCGTAATGTGATGGCGCTATATAAATACTGTATAATAATAATAATCTCCAACACACATACACATTGTCCCAGGTTTCATCTCATTACAAACACTGCAAGCAGATAAATGCAAAAATACCTATTGATTTACCTAGAATTCATTATGCTCCAAACATCCTGCCTATAGTGGCAACATAGTGCAGCATTGTAACCCTGTGCAGCGTTGTTGGCCCCTTCCATTGGTTTGTTGACAAAAGAAACCTTGTCCAACTTTGTCTCCACTGGTACTTTGTAGCTCACAGGAAAAAAATGGCCAGTGCCCTGGGTGACCTCTGTGAAACAGAGGCACTGTGATATCAGCTCAGTTCAGCTCAGCTCAAGAAGTTTGGAACTTGCTGGATAGCTGGCAGGGTCACCAGATAATTTTTTATACTTTAATTTACTCTAACTGTAATTTTTAAAGTGCTAAAACATGAGGAAGTGTGTAGGTATACATGAAATGAACTGCATATATATTGTTTTTTACTTCACCTATACAAACACTAACTTCTGGGTCCAAGAACATTAGGACACAATCTGCTTATAAAGAAATGGAAATTGTACCATCTTCTTTTTAGTAGTATCAGTTGATTAGTAGTTAAGTTGTTCTTAAATAAATTTCCCCATCCCACCTGGGAATATACTTATCTTTCCCCAGGATCGAGCAATCTTTCATCTGATACGGTCACGGTTACCACCTCTTTGTACTGGGTATATGTGTCTTCCGAGTACCGCTTACCTACAGCAATGAGTGGGGTCATGGCAGGAAATTACAGTATTCAGAGGAACCACCTGGGACGTTTTTGGAGGAGAGATTGCTAAAAGTTGCCCTTTAAACTGTGGAATGCTTCACTACATTGAGCAGTAATGGCAAAATCAATCTGTGTAAATAATAGGAATTAAATAATGTAAAACTTCTTACATTTATGTAATTGATTTGTGCTAGAAATATAAATAGGGCTGAAATATTTCTATTTACAGCTGTCTCATCTAGTACTTTTAGCATCTACTGATCGGGTGTAAAGTAGGTGAGGCCCACGTGCTATATTTCACAAATGTGGGATGCCTCGGTGAAACACAGTCTGAAAATAACTGCTCTAGATTGAAAATGTCAATTTCCTTGCACATAAAATTAGGAACAATACCAGGGTGTTGGTCTGCCATGTATATATATAGTACCTGGCAGCTATTGTGGCAATATTCTCCATCCAGGCCATTATCTGCCCACCAAATGTGTTCCCTTGATGGTTGGCATGGGGAGGCAACACCAGCTCCACACTCTCCACTCGGGTCTTCTGGGCCAGGACCTCTGCATTTTTACCTTGTTCTCGGGTGCATTCTGCAAAATAGATACACAATTGACTTGAAAAAGTCTTTCAAAGCTATTCCAGGCAACAACCAGAAAGTAGTTAAGCGAGCTTCAAATATTGCTACTGTACATTTAAAAGTCAGAAAGTTCACTCAATTGACCTTAAGTTTAGGTTATGTGTAATTTCCTACACTAGGATGTCCTTCCTAGATCAAAGCTGTGTAATTGCCAGTATCTGACTGGTGGATGTAAAAAAAAAAAATCAGTTTTTTTTGTATGTTGAGACAGCAAGGAGCCTGCAATGGGTGTCTTAGGAAAAAGCTCTTCTGCTTCACTAAAAGGAATTCTCATATCACCAAATAGACTAAAGCAAGTGTTCTACAGCATTGTCTGGGTAATAAACTGAAGTGCTCACAGAGAAGGCTCTGCTCCCGGAATGCATCTCAGTGTTTACCTTTCAGCTTTGACTGATGTATAACTTTATTACAGAGCAAGTCAACAATCATATTTCTGACTGTTTTAAAATTAAACCTCCCTACCTCCATACTTCTAACTTTAAATTTCCTGTCGGTCCTGGCCTGACACACACATCACTTGCCTGGCCAGCATATACATCCCTTAGCCTCGCATCTCCAACGTTCACACACTGGGATGCGAGGCCAGAGACGCAGATGCCAGCCGGGCATCACCGAGTGGACACAGATGCCGGGCTGGCATCGCTGGAGGACCAGGTAAGCCCTCAATTCCACTGGTGGCTCCGGGTTACCACTTTTTGTAATGAAATTTTACCCCGAGCCACACTCGGGAATACCACCAGGGAGGTTAAAGGGAAATCTGAGTGTAATTTTTAGCTTTCGGCACACAAAGGAATCATACGATCTAGATCAGGATCCCTTAAATTTGAGTGATAGTGCTCTGTCCTCTAAAACAAAATGAATCACCAGGATCGCCTTCTTGATTCTGCTAACAAGAAAAGCTATACATTGGGTTCTTCCAGTACAAACACATGTGAAATCCCTGTTTGTGATATCAAGACCCTACTATACGCATATGTGTTACCAACCCTGATAGGAAAACCTTTACAGCCAGCCCACATTTGACAGCTCCATCAGTCCAAGATTGGTCCCTTGAGCACCTTAGGAGCCTGCGTTGATGGGCTTTTGTTCAAGTCATATGGGTTGTGCATTCTCATACAAATCTAGAGCAATGTAAAACCCACTTGAAGCAAGTCAACTTCGGTTAAATGCACCAGTCAGTAAATTCTTATTGATCTCATAAGTATTTCAAACTAGTGTCAAACTGATGCCATTGAGAAATCTTATGCTGAAATGAAAAGTCATTTCTAATTTGCATGGTGTACAAACAGCAGAATATTGCCCTAAACAACTCTGCATAGTATGCTGGTCACAGTGGGTAACAAGAATGTACCATCTTGCATGGTGCTCCTGGTTAGCAAATCTTTGATATTGTCAGTATGGACCAATCTCATGCGGCGTCTCTCAGCAGCAATACTGTGTTCCAGTTGCTCTTCTTCGGTGAGCGGGGTCACAGGCTTCAATTTCACCTGTGGATAATTATACAAAAGAAAAAATGACAAATTGAATGAGTCTTTCAATAAAGCTGTGAAAACTGAAATGGAATGTGAAGTAACTTATAGCTTCATTCCAGGAATTAGGACAAATAGCAACTGAAATCAAATCTCTTATTATCAATTACTCCTTACCTCCCAAACTCAATCCTGCACCCTGAAAATTCAATAATAATTTATTGGTTAACAGAAACAGTTATTGTTGGACTCACCAGTTGTGAGGACCCATGGAGTAGGTTGTAAAGTGCAAATTATTTGTAGTTTTGGTCTTTTGGAAGACTTTTTTAAAAGGATGCAGATAAAGAAGCCCACCAGCTTAAAGAATTACATAGGTGACATAAAGACTTATGAAAAACAGAATGGCTGCAATTTCACCAAAAGGTAATCAATTGGTTGGAAGTCATAAAACACATTACACATGCAAAAAAAAATTTGTCCTGATCATAAAGTGAAAGTTGGGTGAACAGCCAAGACATTTCTGAATGGGCCAGCATATAACCCCACCTCAATTTGAATGGGTCGGCATTGTGAAGGTTGAAGTTAGGGTAAGTGTTTGAGACTTAAGGCTGAAAACTACCAGCACTGAAAGCTAATGTGTTCAGAAAAAAAATGCTAAACACCATTTACAATAATAGTTCTACGGATTACTTGGTTATGGTAGGTTGCTAAGCCACTTGTGCTATGCACTTTAGACTTTGCTTTGTTGACCATGGACACTTATCAGATAACGTACTTTATGTTCATAAACATTTTCACAAATGTGTCCGTTATTAGGTTTCAGTGGAGGTTAATCACAATTGGTTTTCATCTCTTTAGTGACCAGCCTCATAGTCTTCATCATATTGTGAAAGTATTATTGTTTTATCCTCAGTACATTTATTATCCACATAAACATACAAATATAAAACAGTAACAATCCAATCAGTAAAAAAAACAATTTACAAATATTGGTTCTGTCTAAGTGACTGGAAACTGAGTTGCCACAAAGGTTTGTAATTAAGGGTAATGAAAGGTCCTCAAAGACAAGGGCTGGTGGCCCAAATATCTAAATGTAATACATTTAATCTATGGAATGTGATTGATCTAAAAAATAAAAATATATCATGGGGATATAATCGTATGGAAATATTGGCTCACCTTTCCGCTGCCTTGTGGCTGTGCTACAAATGTGGCAAAAGCTTGACACACTTTCCATTCTTTACCACTGCAAAGATCTTCTGAGGTAACTTGGATCCCAACCTTGAGAGACATAACTACAGAAAGATTAAGGAAGAACTGAATTGGGCTAGCTATGCTACAAAAATGGCAGGCAAAAGGCAAAGGACTAGTCTGCAGTATCACCTGGGGTCTCACTGCAGCTGATCTTTACCCATTACTTAACTACCATGCCTTGTTCCACACTGTGTCTATGTGTGGGGTGGACATCTTGGTAGAGGCAGGGCTTTGCTTCATCATGTCAGAACCTCCTTCAAGGAGAACAATGATCAGTACAGTAAACTGCAGATTTGAGGAGACTAGTAGATCGAGACAGAGGAATCTAGATTCCTAATGCAGATAAATAGCTATATGGCCCTGTACAAAGACACACTAACATACCAAGAAGTGTGTTGCTAATTTTTAGGGACCCCATAGAAAAACCAGTTAGAGAACCTCTATCTCTAAATCTTCTTTTCAAAGCCAATTGCTCTAGAGCTACAAATTTTTACAATTAAAGCTTAAGTGACACTTATTTAAAGTATTTATATTGATATTGCTATCACTGTGTACCAGTGCAAGACTCCCAATGTTAATGGGCCCAACAAACATGCAATGAATATGGATCGCTTCATACCTTAAGTTGGCCTTTTTAAGTAATTAGCTCACAACTAGGGATGAGGAAATTTTCCGCAAACTTCCGATGGTTCCGCGAAATTTTGTCGAACCGATTTTGCGAAACCATCGGAAGATCGAGGAAATTATAACAGGAGGATTCACATGGGATTCACAGGATTCCCTGGGAATCCTCCTGTTTGCGATCCCCAGGGAACTAGAGGTTAATTAACCTCTAGTGCCCCGGGGATCGCACACTCTTCTCAATGAATGCAGCCACAGCTGCAATATTTGAGAAGATGCCCTGCAAAGGCTAATTTATTGCTGAAAATACAAATAAATATAAAGTACATAAAATTCAGATGATTCATGTAATGAAAACCTTTAGTCAAAGCTAGTCCTGATTTACACAATCATATATCTTTTTTTAGTTTAATGTGCCAGATAAAAAGGATTGTGATTGAGACTCTGGAGGCACAGTATCTGCTAGGGCAAGGTGACACTGTTTAGTTAGGCACATTATTCTCTGGGGCATTGTGAAAACTATTGACTAAAGAATTACACCACACCCAAGCACTGTGCATGTACATTATATTTAGTACATGTTATTCCAATGCTACTTCAGGAGAGTACAATATATTTAGTACATGTCATTCTAATGCTACTTCAGGATTGTTTTTTATTGTATTTCATAGTAGATCCATCGATCCTAAAATAATTTTTTTATCACATCATCAATTTAGCTATGGTGACAACACAGCGTTTAAAATTTATAAAGCGAAGGCTCATTGACACATAAACCATACAAAATTAATAAATAAAAAATCTACAAACCTCCATACTAGAATTGAAAGCTCGGTTCACTTTTGTCTTTAAGTTGACAACTTGTCCCACACTAAAAAAAAAATATATATATATACAATAATAAATTAGGTGGAAATATGCTCACATGTGGTCAAAATAATCAAAGCTGACTTGTATACTCAAAACACACACTGACATTTGTCCAGGGCAACTACAGACAGAGAAGACGTTATCCACAAGACATGCAAAGGGACTACATTGAGAACTCTCATACACACATTGCACTACTTCCCATCAGTTGATCACTCATACGTGTCAGGCTGGTGGCCAACCCTTGCAAAGGTATGGTGAAGCAAGTAGATAAGTTGTCTGTTGTGCATGGTCACTACAAAGGCCTGGGTGGTGTAACTCTAAGGCATTATACACATCAGATGTTCTGTTAATTTGCAGTCAGCCAACCAAATTGTTCAGTTTTCTGATCGGTAATCTATTATTGGAACACTGTATACATTGTTCACATACACATATATTCATATACACACTGTGTTCATTAAAATAGTCTATGTATAGTATGGGAAAGATATCATGTGCTATTGGATGATAAAAATCTAAATTTCTTAATAAAATACCATGAGTCATGTATATACTATCCCACTACTTATATTCATATAGAAAGTTTGTTACCCAAAAAGAGTGTACAATATGATATACATATAGGTTCAAGTGAATCAACAGGAAATGCCAACTGTGTTTTCTTTGACCAATTCAGGGGACACATTTCTCGGAAAAACCCACTTCATCAGACCCAAGATCAAGATCAAACAGTATCCATTTAATTAATATTTTATTATTATTACACAGTAACATAATCAAAGTAGTCATACCACTAGCTGTCCCTCATAGGAGCTCACAATCTAATGTCCCTACCATAGTCATATGTCATTAATACAGTCTAAGGACAATTTTTTAGGGGAAGCCAATTAACCAAACTGCAAAAATTTTTTTAGAATGTGAGCGGAAACCGGAGTACCCCAAGGAAACCCATGCAAACACGGGGAGAACCTGCAAACTCCATGCAGATTCAGATTTCAGTGTCCTGGCCCAGAAAGCAGACCACTGAGCCACTGTGCTGCCCAATATGTGTTGTTTTTAAAACGTTCTGGTTAATTTGATTTTAAATGTTATGTTGTGAGAATAAAGTTGTTTATATTTTTATATATAAAATATATGACTCTTTATATCCCTAAACTACTCACTTTTCCATGCATGAGGGGTTTGTTTTGATTATTTATATATATGTGTATATTATTCTACACAGTGACGTGTTACCAAAAATTTCAATCTATCTATGTCCAATTGAAAAGCCCAAAAATAGACTGCTTAGGATCACTTGACAGCTTATTTCCCTTTAGATCAGGCTGCACAGAATTATCTATTATGTTAAACTTACACAAAAGCCCTTTATGGCCTTGGAATAGCTGAAGAATTTCCAAAATGGCATTACAGTTTGATGTATTATTTAACTTCTTGTGCAGAATTGCAAACACATCATTGATCTCTTTGCATTTTTCAACCCCACCTTTAGAGTACCAAAGTGAAATATTATTACCTGATGGTATGCTCAAAGTAGATGTCATCCATAGAAGCAGTGACACAGGGACAGCCAGCATGTCGCTCAGCTGGAAAAACCAGAACACAAAAGGTCATGCTCCAAACATAGCAGGACGGTACTGCTAAACTTTTTTTTAAGGATGCACCCAACTTGTTAGTCACTGCTAACAAAATATTCTTTTTATGTAACCCTTAACATGGTGATATTTGTTATCAGTTCCTTAACTATGAATTAAAGTTTTAGAAATAATCCATTGTGCATTTAAATAATTAGAAAACCTTCCTCTGGTAAATAACATGATACAATTCTATATGGGTAGCATAATAAAGCAGCCATTCTATTTTATTCATAATACAATATCTTGATGGCTTATCATATGACTGTTCAGCAGTGATTCTTATTCCACATTAGAATAAACCTATAGGACACCATCTATATAAAAAGATGAAAGTCAAACTGTTTTCAGTTATCAACATTGAGAAAAGAGAAAGAGAAAAGTACCGTAGTCTTTTCGGGCACTTAACTATGACAGATAAAACATTAACTTTTATTAACTAATTACACTTAATACTACATTTTCACAATAAAAAAAATAGGTAGGCTTGTGGTACACAGTTCTTAAGCTAACAGATTTATTAGAAAAACTAATGTTCAAGTCTCTATGTCCCCTGAGGAAGCCAAATTGGGCGATATGCATCGGGAGGAGATTTTACTATGTTGACCTTGTAGGACTATCTGTATGTGACATATCACAATGGTCTCATTATATGACTAAAAACTAGGCTTACCACAAGCTTACCTAATTTTTTTTATTGTGAAAATGTAGTTTTAAGTGTAATTAGTTAATAAAAGTTAATGTTTTATCTGTCAGAGTTAGGTGCCTAAAAAGCCTACTTTTCTCTTCTTCTTCTCCCAATGTTATTGAACCATTAGGCTTGGCACTATCTAGGATTACCTAGTTTGCAACAATTAATCTCTCCCCCCACTTCGGTAATTCTCCATATTTTCATTGTTTTCAGTTTTATCTTATCCCATCTGACTACAGGTATCTGATTTGTTGCTGTGAACTTATTGAACTTTGTTGCTTTGGCTTAGTGTGCCACCGTGTAGTGTCTGGCACACTGTAGTGCACCATATAGTGGTTTTCTATAGGAGCCATATATAATCGTCAGGCTTCAGGGATCAGAGAAGCAAAAGCTAGATGGAAGCCCATTTTTAATTGTTTGCATGTTTCTATTTTTATTCTTTTTTTCTTATAGTAAAGACTTCAGTTTAGAACTTTAGACCTTATGTAAGCAAGAGACAAAACCCAGAGACTCCATGCTGTATTGTATACCCCTCTCACCTGAAAGGCAGGCCGCAGTATCTATCCATTTTAGCAGTTGCCCGGTACTGAGTTGCCCTCGGTGATTGGCATGACATGGTAGCACCATCTGGCTCATGCGCACCTCTGTGGGGTTTCGCTTGTCTCCATCGTTGCTCGCCATGGCACAGCGGGCAGAGTGCTGGGACCTGTGGGAAATACCAGGTTCATTATACCTACTGATGATCAAATGTCCAATGTTTACAGATCATTTTTAAATATATAAGATTATAATTCATCAGATTTCAGATTTTTTTATGAACAACATTTACAAATGTTATAAACCAGCTCCAGTCTGAGGCATAGGACCAAAAACTGGTATATTGTTTACAATGAAGTAAGTTTTTCAGGCCATGGAAGAGACATCAGTGGAAGTCTGACAGTGATTCCAACCCTTCCTCAGTTCATCCAGAATGTTTTGGCTGGAGTTCCATAACTGGTTACCTTTACCTGATGATACCTGGTGGCATTTCAGATGTATTTAGGCCTCAGGACAACATAATACACAAGTATGTGTGTCAAGTTGGCAACAAACAGATCCTAGCGGTCTCCTTAGCACAAAGAAAAAGCGTTGTTTTCATAGGCAATTGAAATAGATTTGCTTTTAGACCTACTGGTTCTAACTGGGCAGTGGTTTAGGCCGCGTTCCCATGGCAACACACAGTCACTTGCATGGCGGTCTTTTGTAAAGCTGACCCTATTCGTTCCACTGCATTGAAAACAAACAGAAATGTCTGCCACAATGCATTGGTAAAGCACACTACTGTATTTATAAAACTGGTAATCTGACATTCCCTGGTGGGAATCTTCCAGGTTTTCGTGTTTCAATAGCATTAATTGGTTCCCACTAGGGAAAGTTTGGTGGAATGTCAGAATCCCTGTTTTATAATAAGAGCCCAAATTGTGCTTTTCCTTGGGTTTGAACCATTTTACCATTGGAGGAATCCATGGCATACACTCACAGAAAATGATAGGCAGCTGCTGTGTGAGCATTGCAGTTGAGTTGGGGCTACCACAACATTACAACCCTATCCAATCCCTAGAAAACCCATATCCATCAATTCAGTTCAATGGACCTTCCAAAGAATTAGTTGTCATGTTCCTAAAAAAAACTTAAATGCAATGCAAATTATACTTTAGGTTGGATACACACCACAACTTATAATGTGCAAAGGTGTGGTGCCATTCACACCTCCATTGTAGCACCACAACCTATGACAACCCACTACTGAGCATTGGAGTGTGCTGCAGTGGAAACCATGGTAAAGATCCATGTTTTCTGCCTGCTCCTATGCACTGGAAACCCACTCTAAACAATTTGGCTGCTTTAATGCAACACATAATATGTGTGCAATAACACAATACAGGTGTGAATGGACCCTCAATCAGAGGATCTCTGCCTTTGCAGCACTGGGCTCCTGCATTGACTTCCCACTGGGCTGTGTCTGCAGTTTGCACTTTTCCTCCCTTAAACCAAAAAAAAAATCTTCAATGGAAGGTTAACGATCATAGACTCAATCTGACCATATATTGTGTAGCAAACTAGATTGTAAGCTCTAATGCAGGTACTGGTTATTCATTGCTTTTTTATACATACCTGCTAAATATGCCTTATAAACAAATAAAGAAATCAGATATGTATAAAATTAGCAACATTTTCAGGAACTTTTCCAGGACCAGATTAGGCACTTTTCAGGTAAACTACATTTTGATTATAATACTGTTTTAAACATGTGTTTATAATATTATGTATTTCCTTTTAAGTGCAAAATTGTATCCACGTACACAGCTGCTGATCTTTTATTAGCGATTAACAATACTATCATTATATTCTCATCATACAGTGCATTCTTCAACACTTCAAAATTTGAACAAACTTAATATTACATTCTTAAAATAGAACATTTATTAGATGATCATAGTCATCAACAAATGCTGGAAACTAGACACCCTAATTTAGGATATTCTGAGGCTCGATTTATGATCAGTTTAGAGAGAGGTCATGTACAATGTTCGTACAATGAAGCTTCACAACTTCAATGTATGACACACAAACACACAGCTGTGAGTGGTTATGTAATACAATGGAGGAAGTTATAGAAAAAGCATGCAGGAGTTAAACAGAGAAATGACAGCTGAGCAGATCTAACATAATAAAAATGATATATATAGAGAGTAATTTAAAAAAGAAGATTTTACTGTCACGTCAGTCGGTGGCCCTCCACCTGCTGGGTGTCCCCAGAGCAAAGCATAGTCCCATTGTCCCTCCTTCTTACTTTGCTCAGCCAAGACTTCCTTAATCCAGTATAACAGGCGTGGAGCAATCCTTAAACTGGCCCAGGCAGGCTTACCGGTCTCGGTATAATATTAATAGGCCTGTGCTTTATCCATTGACTGAGACAATTGTAGGCCAAATTCCAGCACAAACATCCAGACAAGATAATACTTGTTCAGTTTTTTTGTAAATCCAAAAAAAAGCATTAGTTTAAAGATACAACACCGCTTTGTTTTTCAAAAAAGATTTGCAAAAACTAATTTCAAAGAAATGAATAATTGTGCAGTGATCTAAACATGTAATGTCTATTTGTTTGATTTGTTTTACATGTATTTTTTAATACTATATTAAAGATTGAGATAAAGATTCTCACCAAAGTTTGTACTCACAGTATTGCCCCTTTAAATGGTTTCCTTCTGAGCCTGATACTTTCTCTGGCTGGGGAATTGTGGGTAAATAAATCTTGGCTGCTTTTAGGTTGGTTTGGCTGTCAGCTGTAGAAGTGTCAGAAAGGAGAAATCATTTTTCAGTGTTTCTTGTAACATACAGCTGATTTCTATGTGTGATATAAAATGTTGCAGTACTGGGGCACATGTCCTGGTTGTCTAGTCTGTGTTCCTCTTTATGAAGAATTCTGAGCACAAAGTTTACTAAAGGTCAAACTCTAATTATTCACTGCATGCTTGTCTGATGGAGTCACTTATAACAACCAGACCTGAGTGCAGGGTTTTTATGCAGCCTGGTATTGCCCTTAAAGTGGACATTACAGGTGACAAAAAGAACAAACTAGCTTTGTGCTGATAGGTGATTCTGAATTTAGAGAGGAAGAGGGATAAAGAGTAGGAAGTGGCCAACTACAAAGATTACAATGGTTCTTGTTAATATTAAACTGTATTTATATAGTGCCAACATATTACGCAGTGCTGTACATTAAATAGGGGTTGCAAATGACAGACAGATACAAACAATGACACAGGAAGAAGAGAGCACCCTGTCCAAAAGAGCTTACAATCTAAGCGGTGGGGGAAGTAGTAATTTAGCAACAGTGTATTGTTAAATTACATTGTGGCATACTTGTACTGACAAATTTGTGTTGGAGAAGAACAAGATCAAGAACGATTGGCACCAGAAAATAAAATCTTTTGTCTGTAGTTTAAGGGCTACTATCACAAACAATATTGTATTCCAATAGTTATATGTATCTAATAACCTAATAATTATATAATTTCTGCTGTCTTTTGAAACCCTCACTACTTCCCACCAATACATATCTCCCCTCCTATTGTGTGTTACGCCAACCACCTCCTAGATTGTAAGCTCTTCGGTGCAGGGTCCTCTTCTCCTTCTGTGTCACCGTCCATCATTTGCAACCCCTATTTAATGTACAGCGCTGTGTAATATGTTGGCACTATATAAATATTGTTTAGTATAATACAGTATAATAAAGAAGTTCCGTTTTTTTATTTTGTTTATTACATTTTGCATGCATTTATTTATATGTTTTATGACATTTACATGTACACCAAGCTGACTACCAAATGACAGTAAAAGGGATTGGGACAACCTATAGCACGGCTAGGGGTGCTTACAACAGTTAAGCTTTATTCATACAGTTTAAGGCCAGATTCCAATCTTTGTACTAAAGATAAAACATGCATCCTAATGCATGTTATCATAATACATGGTAACACATGACCAGCTTTGCAGGGAACCCCAATGCACTTGAAAAAAAGCACCCCAATGAGGCACAACATAATCCCCAGCTGCAAAGCATCTATGATAAAATGGTGCGGCAGCCCTAACACAATACACACTAATGCAACACTACTACTACACTACAACACACTAAGTGTAAAAGGGCCCTAAATATATTTTTGTACCCCTGCAAGAAAGCCCCGTTACATTGAATGCCAGTGTAGTGCTGCATTATATAGTCAGAGGGGCAGTGTAGCCCCTACATTAGTCATTATCTGTATTATATTGGTAAGCAGAAGGAGAATATTTTCTCCATACATTGGTAGTCAGAACTGCAATGAAATGCCTCCCTATATTTGTTGTCAGTGTAGGGCTGCCTTACATTGGTGTTTGGGGGTAAATAACACCTTATATTGGAGGACAGCTTGAGAAATGCCTCTATGAATTGGTAGTTGGTGGTAGGAATGCCTCTTTACCAATTGTGGTTGGTATAATAGTAGCCTACTGTTACATTTGTGGCCTGTGTAGGCATACCCTATACCATTAGTAGTAAGTACAGTGACCCAGCACAGTGCCCCCAACATTGGTGGTCAGTAGAGAAGTTATTTAATTACATCTTTGCCATGACTACCAGCTTCCACCCACATAGAGACATTCCAAAACTGCTGCCCCCCCCCCTTTTAAGGTAGCAGCATCACTGTGTCCCAATACTTTTTCCAGCACTCTCACCCCCAGCATGCAATGACATTCTTTATTCTGGTATGATATGCCACTGGGGCAAATTGTGTGGTGGCAACTGAAGAAACTTTGCTTGCTGTAGAAAGGGAATGTCTCTGCTGGCACTTTTCCCAACGAAAGCCAATGCAAGGGGGAATTATTCCACTGACACCAATGTAAGCATGGACTCCTTCACTAAAGACAAGGGGCATAAGGGGACATTTCCCCACCAATATAAGCATATTATATGTTCAAATGGTGAATGCTTTATTGCAATCTATAAAGTCATGGTTAGACTGATTAACACTTTAAAAATATGGTGTTTTTGGAACTTTCAACAGTAACTGTTTATCTTACCACCTGATTGGCACTTTTATAGACATTCTCAGTATATCCAACACAACCTTTGCAGCAATGACTTTCCAGAAGCTTTGATCTGGACTCTAACCCACAGGATGTCCTCTTTAAACATTACACCAGCAACAGTGGACTACACATGGCTCCTGGCAATGCAGTGTATTTCATATGTGGTCAAATTCTACCTGCCCATAATTCTATTCATCCCCTGTGCTACCTGTTCCTTCCTTTTCTATAACTGGTTCTCCCAGTGTGGCTATATATTGAGTTATAAAATCTACTTTTTAGAGGCTGCTACTTCATAATTAGTAACTTTAATAGCCAAGAGAAAATGTGATAACAATAACATTTCTTAATATAAAATTAATAACAATAACAATTATTATAGTACAGATTGCATTTTTGGGAGATTCCAGGGCCAAATCTTTCAAGCCAGGAACTATCCCTGTAAATGAGGGACAGCTGGCAACTAAGGATAATACTGGTTGTCGTATTTTGTACCTTGTCAAATCTTTGCTTTGTGGTCTGCTTTATTGGTCATCGATGCCAAACTTTATTAGCTATTAATTTTAATAGAGAATTTTATTTTTCCAGTGGCACGCTAACTATTACAGCCAACTGCTATCTGTGTGAAAGAAAAGTATTCTTACTATAAACTATTCCAATACAAGTATAATTCTACTATTAATGGGACATTTGGGCTTCTGAGTTGTATAGCACTATAGAACTATATTTCTTTACAGTGCAGTACCTTTACCAAAAGGTTTTTTAAACATTTACATTTTGTAAAACAGCAGTGATTGGAAATCTATGTATTGATAATACACATCAGTGCATATAATACAGAGGACCCATGGAAGAATTATTATAAAGAGTGCTCTCTAGTGATGAAATTATTAAACTCAGACTTTATCAGGAAATGAAAACTCCACTGCTAGGTTAAAAGTTGATGCAAGTGTTGGACCACTTAATTTTAATAATTTAATATTTTTTTAAATAATTTAAACATTTAAAAGCAGTTTCCCTTCTCATTGCAAAATAATTGTTTGGGTATTCTGCAAACTGTCATTTTAAAGAATGTCCTGAGAAATTAGTTTTTCTACTTGTGTGATTGGCTTATTGCTTTCTTTCTTCTGATATCTACACAAAGGTTCATGTGACATTTCAGACATCCTCCACTCTGTCCTATTTACAGCATTACTATAGTTAGGACAGGTTCGGACCTGCAGCAGGATCTAGTGATCCCATGCAGCACCATGCAAGCTGTTTGGTCACTCGCACTGCAGCGCTGGTACTCACATGGACCCTCTGCACATGGGTGGCAATCAGTGGTACTGAACCATGCACTGCTGCCCTATTCATTACTTACATGTAGTGCTCCCCCTGGGGCAACAGTTCACTGGCATGAGAAAGCAGCAACTAGGCTGCAACCTCACCACTAGCATGGTTGTAGCCCAGGGGTGTAGTGCTAAAAAAAGAAGAGGGGGCACGGTAATAGTGAAGGCTATCAGTGGCGAGTGCGTAGGGAGAGCCTATACGTAGGTCCTAAAAAAAGTGAGGGCACGGCGTGCCTGCTCCACTACACCCCTGGTAAAGCAACACCTCAAATCCTCAAACAGCTGCACAACCAAAAGCAGCATGTAACATTTGGGAACTGTGCCGCAATCTGCCACAATGGTTACCGACCTTTCCCATTCACTTGAATAGGAGAGTTTGGGAACAAAGCTGAGCCTGTGGCAGAGTACTGCAGCTCCAGGGGAGTCTGAAATGGTTGTTAGTCACCCAATAAATCATGTATCTCCATACTGGGTTCCCTGATACTGATTCTTTAAGGCAATTTTTCCTAATTATGGTCAGAGTAGAAGAGGGTTAAACTGCTGTTGGGTTTTGTCATCTGTGTCTCATTAAGAACCTTCCTTCTTTTCCTGTCCTATAGACCCAACAGGAATGAGAGGATATTTTTCCAATGTAAGGGAAATCCCTTCTAAGGGCTCGTTCCCACTACAGGTATGCGGTGCATTTGGCTAAATGTGTTATTGTGCATGCTGCAATGGGTTGTGTTCAGAAAATCTGTTTTTTTTTGTGCACAACATGGCAATACATAAACATGTGTTGTTTTGCGTTGCTGCACATTGTGCTGTAGTGTGTTGATAAGATGTATTTGGGATGCCATTACCTATGAATGGCAATACAGTGCAACAATGCAGGTGGTGTATTGTATATGTATATTATGGTTTAACCTATTAATAATTAAAATACATTAAAAATAGAGTTTTATATCAGCATTTTTCAACCTTTTTATTATGGGGAAATAACTTTCAGATCTCAGGGAACCCCTGACAATATTTATGATGAGCCCAGTTCATGGTCTATTAGTCTGGTGGTCAGTGGGAAGAATACCTCTTATATTGTTAACCAATAGAATGATTGCCAAATAGATCATTGGTGTCGGTGGTAACTGACCTATGAGGCACAAATTGCTCAAGGAACCCCTAGCAACCACTGGAGGAATTCTGGTTGAGATTCATTGTGCTATACTGAAGGTGATGGGGCAGAGGAGGGCAAGGCTAAGAACTGGGAATAAAGATTTCGCTGTACAGGTATCTCCAGTAGATGCTAGTAATTGAAGACATTGGCATGCAATCCTGCTGAAATGTGGTATTTCGACCTAAATAGGGGTCCACTTTTAATATTTGCTACCCAAGCCATTTTGTATATTGAGCCAGATTTGTAGGTACACATAAATAAATAGGCCAGTAAAAGTGGAAATGATCTTTTAGAAAGCAGCTTTTTTTTGCAATATTCTTTTTCAGTCTGGAAGTTGTCCCAGGCAGTAATCCCTTTCTACCACAAGATGTCACCAGTGTTCCAGGTTAAATGATATCCAGCATCTTTCAACCCATTTCTTCTAAGCCCAGGCTGTCATGGACCCACCCCTTGCTCACAACCTGCTCACAGCTTTAAACAGCACTACATGCTGCTCAAAATGGGTGCTATTTAGAGCAGTGACCAAACCCCCCCACCAGTGATCCCCTCCCCACACACATCTTTACCCACAGGACAATATAAATGGTTATGACATCCATGAACTAGATAGACCACTGGAAAAGGGTATGTGATAAGAGCAAAGAAGGGTCTATCTAACTGATTGCAGGTCCTTCAGCTGTCATCTGGTTCTCCTTTTTTCAACCTAGTGAGTCACTGTCCTGCAACAATTATACAACATGGCTTTTTATACTTTGCTGCATGCTTTATAAGCATTGGTGACTTAATAAATGGTGAACCCATGCTGAGAATGAAAACCCCACAGCCTGCTCTGAAAGCACCAATGGTAGCTCCTATATTTCTATCCTTACAAATTCCTTTTAAAAAAATGTGGCCAATTACACAAATAAAAACTATTTATTTAATTTGCTTTTTTTGGTTAATTTGAGCAGCGAAAACCCAAGCATGATGCCGCTGTGAGTAATAGGCATAATATATGTGCGACAAGCGTGCAATGAATGCGCTAAAGAAGAGCATCCAATTACGCAGGCCATGACAGGTCATTATTTGATCCAAACCAATTGTCTGCAATATTATTCCTTATTGATTGTTGTCTTGATGGCTGGCCAGCTCATGTTATGAACACAGTAGCCAGTAGATGGCAGTATGAGTCTCCATTACAAACTCATGCAAAACCTTCTTTGTAGCTTGTATTATTCCATAGCAATGCAAATGCAGATTAGAGCTCCCTGACAAAGGAACCTCTACTCTGGAACTATTTCAACCAGCTGTATTCATTTAGTGAGTTTCCAATTTAGGTACCTTTTTAATTCATAATATAAATATCTGGATAGTGTGCATTCCTTCCTGAGTAGATCATAGGTTTAAATGGATAAGCAATCTAGATTCTCTTTACAAGCTTGTAGCACACTTTCATGCAAAGGCTTAAAAGCAAAGGCATGTGCGCTTCTATTTTCATGTTTTATGTTTTTAATATTTACAGTTTCTGCTGACATCTAAATGTATAATACAAAAACATCACAACTACTACCGCTAACACCTTTGCAGCAACAATGGGACACCCATTCCTTTGTCATTGTATTTTCTTGCTGGACTGTGCTCAAACTTCTCAGACATAATGTACTGGAGTCAGTCCATACTGACGAGTTTAAGAATAGGACAAACTGGGCAATTGCCAAAGACCGCCACTATTTCCAGGACCCCAACTAACAGAATAGCAGGAATACAGGGAGTAGGCTGGAATGTTGTGCCTTTAGGACCCAATTGGTCTAAAATCATCCTTTTTTACCAGCAAATTGATAAGTAAATAGGTATCAGCGTTACTTTTTTTTCTCATTTTTTTATAACTAGATTTAGTAGAGGTGAGCTGGTACAGGCTTGAGTTCAGATCCATCCCAACCTGTCTACATGCAATACCGGTGGAGAAAAACCACAGTGTGAGATGATGACCTAGTATTTGATAATCTAGTATTTGAACTAGTATTTGATAATGCTGATTTTGTATTTCGTCTATAACAAAGTAACAGGTTCACTTTATAGAAGGCAGACTATGCATTATATAGATAATAAAATATATTTATAATCTGATCCTCTGCTAAAGCCACCAGAAATCTGTTTTCTTTGTATGTCTGCCCACACTGAAGGCATGCAACACTTTACTGTGCTCCATTCACATACTTAACCCTAGCTAGCCCTGGCTGCAAGCGCTTACACAACACTAGCCCCCCAGCCCTTGCAGCTAAAGGTAATCAGGGCTAGGTTTTTACAGGTTGGGGAAAAATGGACAATTGCCCAGGCTCTCTACCTTGTCCATGGCCCCAACTGTCTTTACATGCAATCAAAAGGCATTCAACGGTAACATAGCTTTGAATTGCTTTTTCTGTCTACTATTACTTTGTTATTAATTATTATTATTATTATTATTAATAAACAGGATTTATATAGCGCCAACATATTATGCAGCGCTGTACAATAAATAGGGGTTGCAAATAACAGACGAATACAGACAGTGACCCGGGAGGAGAGGACCCTGCCCCGAAAAGCTTACAATCTAGGAATCAATGACCCACCAATAGAAGCACTCCCCATTTTTTTCTACAGCTCTGCCCATTGGTATTCACAATTTTTGAGGCGCTCTCCTATCGGCTGCTGGTTTCGGGGGCAGAAATGCTTCTTGGCAATTACCTGGCAATCCTCTGATATTTACTATAAGAAAGGGCAAAGCTGTCTTGTTGTAGTAAACAGCACAGAGTGCTCCTGTTGGCTGCTGTTTTTAGGAAAAACCCCTAACTGTATAAGCCACTGCTGTACAGATAAAAAAGTAAAGACAGAAAAGCAAAACTACCTCCCACTGATAGTTGTTTAAGAAATCTGATCAATTTGGAGTGTTGCACAAAGGTAATCAAGGTAAACAATAAATATCAAAATGACTAATGTATGGTAAACGTTTAGATTCAACAACATGATGTAATGAGAGGATCAGCCTTTTTACTTGTATCCAGACAGGCAGGTCCTTGCAATTTTATGGTTGTAGATTTATCATGGTTAAGCCATGGTTCCTGAACCCAAGCTAGCCCTAGTGACAAGTTATTACCCTATCCTACACAGGCTAAAGGAGAATATACAATCCAGTTGTAATGTTTATATTCAAACTAAAGACCTCTTCGAACTATAACACAGCACATTGCAATGCATGTTTTTTGTGCATTAATCCACAGAAAAATAAGATTTTGTAGAGGTGTTGGAATGTATCCATGTGTTGCACTGAAATATAAGTGTTGCGTTTCAAGGCACTGTGGATGTTCACTGGAGGAGCAATTGAAGGGGAACTAAAAAGTCACCAAATAGTAGAGGTTTGTGCCAGAAGAGACAAAAAAAAAAGAACTTTTCCCCTCTGGTGGCTTTTTTGTTTTTCCCCATACTACATTGAGCATGCAGTGAATTATGTGAATGTGCCCTTAGAGGGAGTAGAAAAGAAGTTCAGCAGTGGGCTGAAATGGATTTATTTTGTATGACTATTTCACAATCATTGGTATCTGAGTAACAAAATTCTAAACAAAGGTATACACTATACAAACACAATATTAAATAAAGGTGGACACTATGCAAACAAAATATTAAACAAAAGTACATACTATACAAAATGTCTTCTGTTAGAGCTACCTGTACTTCTTGTCAGAGACTGCAGAAGCAGTTTATTAAAAATTGCCCCTTTGGAGCTTTTGTGGATACTTTTAATCAACCAAATTTAAATAATAAAAAAGCATCCCATTAGGGATGGCTCCTAGTCTGGTGACAAGTGGAAGGTCCAATTAGCTTTGGAACAGATTTTCGAAAGTTCACTAAATTAAAAATGTGTTTAGAACATTGCATGCTGAACTTGGAATGTATATATAGCTAAAAAAGAAGCCTGTGGGGGCAGTGGTATGGTCTGGGGTTGCCTGTGGGGGCAGTGTGATGATCTGGGGTGCCTGTGGGGGCAGGGTGATGGTCTGGGGTGCCTGTGGCGGTGGTGTTATGGTCTGGGTGCCTTTGGGGCAGCGTTATGATTTGAGAAGAGATTATGTAAAGACTTACATCAGAAATAAATGTTACATTGTATATGCCTAATAAAATAATGCCATGGCAAATGTAGGCTAAAATCAAAGCAGAAAATGGTCTAAAATATATATATTTTAAGCCAGGTACATCCAATCCAAAAATTTACACAGCTTTCCCACACAATAGACCAGACTTACGGTATTGCCAGTCCTGCCTGGCAGAGGATAGCATTTGATCTAATCAAGCTTTTGAAATGAATTTGAATTGTGAAAGTATTGTAATACACTGTTAAAACACATTTCAGTGCTTGGACAATGTTTTGCTTTGTATTTATATTTTTTCTGATACTGACACCTTTCATGAAACATCAACTTGTAGAAACATCACCTAGCATTGACTGAATGTGATGGATTTTTTTTTCATTCAAGAACAAATTTGAAAACATACTCTGGGGCAGGGAGGTAAGTGTACTGAACATCACTCTACTCACCTCTCTCTGATGCAGAGATCTTTGTTCTTGCAGAGGTTTTCATACTACACAGCATTATTAATGTCATGTTACTGAGCCATTTAAACCCTTGTTGGCAATTGCCCTTACTTGACTCCAATCTATTTGCTCTTTAAATGCTCTTTTCATAAATGTTATATGATATAGGCAATGTAAAATATTGCATGATGTTCCATTCAGCAAATCCTTTTCATTATTCTTTATGTTTATTTGGAAGATAAAAGACACGAGTCTAATTTTTTAAAATCATTTTGGAATGAATATTCAGTTTCTTCTCTCTGGCCACTCATTGGTTGGCCTAATGTCTCAAATAAAGAGACAACATAAAATGAATTCCGATTGCTACACATTTAATGAATAATTTATCCTGTTCAATGTGATTTGCGCCATTTTTGCATTGGACAAACAGACTAAAGATCAGACCAGATCCAAGCAGATAGTGACAAAGTGACAGATTCTCTTGATAGAACACTATCCATCCATTAATGCTTATATTTTCCTGCCATTTCATTCATCTCTCAGAGACCCTGTACATACCTTTTACTTCTGAGTATGGGGAACATGTGACCTCCCCTTGAAGCACGTGGTAATATTAAATATCCTATTAAAAGATAAAATAGGAAAACCAGCTTTTGCAGCAATATTCACCTTCAATCCAAAAGCTACCCCCTCAGTAATTTTCTGCAGCAAGGTGTCTTCAGTCTGATATCCAGCATCATTTAACCCACTTCCTCTGAGCTCAGGCTGTCCTAACCTTTGACTGGACAATAAAAAAACAAAAAACATCACTATGAATAAATCATTGCTGTATCACTGCTTTTTTTATTCTTTTTTTGTCATGCTTCTTGTCTGCACGTGAACAGATTGGATTCTTCACCACTCTGGCCCTGCTTCACAGAGACTGCAGGTCCAATTCAGGACTTACACTTATACTTATATAATAACGATTAGAGAGTTGTGTGTGTATTTTAATGTGTATTTTATATCTGCCTAGGGTTTAGAAATAATCCCAAAATGTAGTATTAAGGTCTGAGGAGCCAATCACATGGCAGAGGGGAGAAAACCCAAAGTGAGATTACACTTCAATACCATGGTGGTGCCAGCACCCAGTTTTCGGTTTTGTGATCTTTGGCCAGGCTGGAATGACATAACTCCCACACATGTACATGAGATATATGTATATGACAGATCACTCTTTCCTGTACTCAAGTATGCTGAGAATGGACACCAAGCTGCGTATGCTGGTAATTTTAACATAAACTGTGTATGCCAAGAATTCACAAAAAAACTGCACAGGGAGGATAAATACTAATTTACGTATGCTGATAATATACACATAAAGTGTGTATACCAAGCGTCCACACTAAACTGCGTATGCTGATAATGTACACCTAAAGTGTGTATATTAAGCATGCACACTAAACTGCATATGCTGATAATGTACACATAAAGTGTGTATATCAAGCATGCACACTAAACTGCGTATGCTGATAATGTACACATAAAGTGTGTATAACAAGCGTAAGGACCCATGTAGCCAATGCTTACGATGGCTACATGGGTCCTTTGTTCTTATTTCAGATTGTAAGCTCTGTTGCCCTTGTTCCCTCCCCCACCCATACCTGTTACCATCAGCAACCCCTATGTATTGCGCAGCGCTTCCTAATACGTTGGCGATATAAACGAAAGTTAATCATTTTAGAAAATTGAGGTTTTTATCATTATTTCCAGCAATAGAAGCCAATCAAAAAAAGCGTGAAAACACGTGTCACGGCTTCTTAGAACCAAGCGAGAATTCAGTTGCCCTTAGTAACTATCATTTGCTGATCCCTATTGCTTTTTTTTGGACTGCTGGGCTGATGATGTACAGCCACTTTAATAGGAAATAAATCTCAGCCAGAAATCTGTCAGTAAATGGGCTACTTAGCATGCACCCCCCACCCTTCACCATCCACATGGACCTAGATAAGGTGGAAACATGTGCAAGGCTTGGCCAAGCACCTTCAAGAAACAACAACAAAAAAAAGGATTCTGTTTTCACAGCCAATTTCCAGCCGCCTGTGTGTGTTAATGTGTGCTCCATGAGCACAGGAGAGAATAGGGCAGGGAGTGTTAGTCCAGCCACACGTGGAGCACACACAGGGGGTAGGGGGAGAATACAAGGAGTATAATGTTACAGGAGCAGGGGGAGGAGGATGGGGGGGTTGTTGTGTCCTCCTGGGATCCTGCTCTCAATCTCCTTCCTGGTGATGGGGGAGCTCGCAGCGTCACGCACACTCCTCAGCCAATCAGCGTCCGCCGTCAGCAGTTTCAAGGCGCCCTTTGCTCAGCTCTGGAGTCACCAGTGAGACAAGTGTGTGACAAAGTAACAGCTGGCGTCATGGTGACACGGCGCGAGGTGCTCCTGTATACCCGCCTGTGTCACCACTGACCAAACCTTTACACAGGACACACTTCCTCACAGCCATGGCTGCTGACATCTAAATAAAACTTTTTGGTTGCAAAACAATTGTTATTTTCCCAAAACAATGCCTGATGTCACCTTTTCTTAGTCCTTTGTTGCACCTCTATGTCTATAGTACACAGGGGGTCCCTAATGGTGGCAGAGTGCCTGTTCCCGCGGGGCTCTGTGTGGAAGCAGCGGTCTCTTTGCAGAAGATTTAAGACAAATGAGGCAGGATTGTAGATCTGCAATCAGAATTTTTTTTTTAATTACTTGCGGGTTGGAGAGGTCTGACTAGGATTTAGTAAAGGGGAGAGATCTTTGCAAAGAGACCACTGTTTACCACCAAAAGTTAAGCCGCATACACATTTTTTTTTATTTGCAGCATTTTTAAAAGTAATACCTGCTGATGCTGCCATGAAGGTCCATGTTCAGAAACCTCCCGGGGACAGAATTTCCATCCATTCTATTTTATTTTGGATCATCCCACCCATTCACTGAGGATTAAGATGGATCCTAAATGAATGGGGTGAGGGGTGGGGGTGTAGAGTCTCTTCCTGGTTCCTGTTATAGGATGACAACCCTTTCCAGTTGTGCTTCTTTATTGTCACTGTAGGACCACGAATCCACTGTTGTGACTATCAGGAAGCCAGTCTACAGCAACACGCAGCCAAGGCTGGAGAAAGGCGCATGCAGACAGGAAGTGGCCAATACATGCTAGAACCGATCAGCTGCACTGAATGTGAAAAAAGTGAACAAAATGCAATCATTGCAAGTGGGAGACTTACACCAGGATATTATGAGGCTGGGTTACTACCTAGCTTTGCAAATACCTGAATTACAGAAGAAGTCAACAAGTGAGAATGGCGTGCTGGGCTTTTATTTATTTTTTATTATAAAACCCAGCAAGGTATCAGAGAAGCACCCTGTGTGATATGGATGTAAATGAATTATTTTATACAAATTTAAATAATGGGGGGCAAAGCTGCAATGTTGCCTAGGGCCCCCATTCTGCCCTCATCCATCTCCAAGATTCATCTCCCTTAATGTAAGCCCTCACTATAAAGTCTTTCACAATCTGCCATCTTCTTGCATCTTTTTATTATTATTATTATTTTTATTATTAATAATAATAAACAATATTTATATAGCGCTAACATATTAAGCAGCGCTCTACATTAAATAGGGGTTGCAAATGACAGACCGATACAGACAGTGACACAGGAGGAGAGGACCCTGCCCCCAAGAGCTTACAATTTAGGAGGTGGGGGAAGTAACACACAATACGAGCGGAGATATGGTAGTGAGGGTTTAAGAGACAGAAGAAGACGGGTAGACAAGTTTGAAAAGATGGGTTTTGAGTGCTCTTTTAAATGAGCAGAAGGTAGGAGCAAGTCGAATAGGACGAGGGGGACCATTCGAGAGAGTTGGGGCAGATCTTGCTGGATCTTCCAATGGAAAACCATTCTTGAGAAAGATTGGGACATGTATGCTATTAATGGGCAGTACAAGTTTTGTATGACCATATACCCCAGTAAGCAGCTTTATTTCGGGTTAACAATGGAGTTTGGCCAGAAAAATCCAAGATTTTTATTTTTTTTAAAAAGGGTCTGGCCAAGAGGTGTCTTCTGGTGGGCCATATCATGCTGTACATTCACTGCCTTCTTCATAGGCCCTAATGGAGGACATGTGCACCCTGTTGACAGCTTCTTTATTGGGGGGTCTATGGAGTATGCTGGGGCCCGGTGGCTCATGGAAGGGGGTTAAATTTACATTGGAGCCAGCAGTGGTGGAAAAGGTTGCCAGTCAATCCAAGATTAATACTTGGCTATATGTCCGGGATGGAGGGGCAACAGAGATGGGGAGATGGTTAGTAAGCGCCAACTCTTTTTCCCTTTTACCCTAGTACTATCAATGAACACCAGTCATCCTATAACACAAAATAGGAAAATCTTTCTTTTTTTAAATGATTCTTCAGAAAACCGAAAACCCACCTCATAAAAATGGTCAACATAAATGATGGGACCCCGTAGTTACTACTTCACGGATTAGTGGCCCGTGTATAGGGTACAGTGTGCAGAATCAGCTTGGAGAATAATCATCCGGCTGAAGAAGGTTCACAAGCGATGCTTTTCTTTTCTTTCCACAGCTCTGCGACTGTGCAATGACTCATGTGAATTATTGGATTTGCAAGTGCTTTATGAAGATGTTCCATTGAGAACAGTGCATGCAGCTTACATCTCTTGGTTTGATTTTTTTTTTTGTTGGTAATGAGAGAGGGGAAATTGTCTGATTACCTGCAGGAAATCTGGGGTGCACACTAAAGCTAATTTCAGCATCACTTCTAAAATCTGGCCCTAACCCCCTGCAACATCTTCCAACTTATGTTGGCCTCTTAATGATATTATAAAGCTCAATGGCCAATAGCAATGCACTGATATAGGGGCAAGTGCTAATATTGGGGGTTAAGGGGGTATATGAATATCTGAAATTCGGGGTGCTTTGTTTTTCAAATATCACCCTTTCTCTTCAGGAACAAATTTGCTATTTTGCAGAAATTCAAAAACAGCATTTCATTTCTGTAAACTACTACCCCCAACATTTCCTGTAAATTGAATATGAACAATGGTAGACATGCTTAAAATCCAGTTTCCTCCATTATAATGGAGGAACGATTAGCCCTTAGGGATGGGGTGTGTGTTATTTGCAGATTTAACAGGTGAATCTAAAGCAAGAAAACCTGAAAGGGATTGGTGGGCTGCACTATACATCATTAAATATTTGTTTTTGGGTTTAGCTTAAAAATCAACTTTTTTAATGAACCCATAACTGGATTGGGAACTTTTGTTCACACGGCCAGTTTAACAACTCCTAATCCTAGCAAGCCCTAGCACCAACCCTAACCTACCCTAGGGGTAAGCGCTCACCCCCTGAAAAAATAAAAGTACAAGTAACAGAATGAAATGTTTGATAGTTCTATAAGCCTGCTTTACAAATTAGGAAAATTCTGACCTAAAAATGCCCCTTGTTCCTTGTAAAGGTTATGACAGCAGTCACAGGTGGTGGAAAGAATGAAGACAATGCCTGGACAATCGCTAATAAAAGTTCTGCAAATATCCCCCTCTGCTAGTACATATGGAGAGGTTGGAGTGGCTGGGAAATTGAGGATCACCAAGGAAGTCCCATGTTTAATTATTTACAGGGAACACTGCTGGGAGCTTCCATACCCTGGAGCTGATAGCACTCATTGCTCCAGTGTTTTCAGCCTTTGCTTGCTTGATAAACTACTGAAAAGACTGCTAAATATTCTTCCTCCTGAAACTCCCCTCCCCCAGCTAGCAGAACCCAAGGAGGTGAATAGTCAGGAGGCCTGCTGTGTGAAGGATATTCACCCTTCCCTGCCTGGCCTCACCAGTCAGGAAGACTGGTGTTACACACAGAAAGAATTTCCAGGTTCCCCTTCATTATCTAGATGAATGTTGCATGAATAACTCTTCTACATTCCTGATCATAGCAAGCTATTGATGAGACACAATCCCAAACCTTCCTACGTCTTCTAACTGCTGCATTGTGGCAGTTTTATTGAGAATGCACACAGACCACAATATCGCTGTAGTCTGACTTCTAGAGCTGCTCATTTGATTGGATTACTGGTGATTACTGCACATGCAAAAACCACCCTTGCACATGCGCAACTTAATTTGATGGAATTAAACAGGGCAGGTGTCTCATTTTACCAGCTATGGGGGTTCCAGGGGCCAGCAATGCACTAAGTGGTGCTTTTGGTTGGCAGGTAAGGTAAAGCACCGGAGGCTGATTAGTTAAAACTGGGAATGAGCAGCAGCAGTCCAGGAAGCCGGATGTGAACCTGAACTGGCACTCGTAATAGGGAGGAAGTGGGTACACTAGGAGTCCATAGACTTACTTTTTTTTTTAGGTGGGGGCCCCAACAAAAGTTTTGGTGGATGCCCATTCTACACTTACAATGGTACCAGGCTAAAAAGAATGGGTGCATCTCTTCAACGTTGACACTAACGACAATAAAAATATAACAGTTTCAATACTTTCTTAGTTTATTTGCTGGCACCAGCCAGAAGCGTCAGCGTGCCACTCACAGGTCTTGGTACTTCCTCCGACCAGCTGTTCTATTCTGTTGTGAAGCAGAGGTTGGCAAGAGCAAACATGGAACCCTAATCTTATGAATAACTTTCTAATGCCCATAGTTCCACTCCATCAAAGCAAAATTATATTAAATTATATAATTTTTTTGTTCAAAAATTGGTCAAATTTGGTCAGTAATTGTTTAAATATTCTCAGAAGTTTGGAGCCTGGTATACTGGGTCAATTTAAAGTGATGTAGCTACAGTCTCTCCCCCGACATGTTTTGCTCTTCTGGGCTTCTTCAGGGGATTTTTGCAGACCTTGGTATATTGACCTTGGGGAAGAAAAACAAGGTATATTCTCTATAAGTTCCAAAGCAGGAGATAACAGAGAGTGACTAGTTTGAAGATGCTTGTTTGAAGGCTCTGTTCTTGGGTAATGTTTTTTTTGAAAAGTTGTTATTTTAAGCCAATTGCTTAAAGGTTTTGAGGGATATTCAATAATATAGTATATTCCAATAGTAGAACCTTTTAGGTGTGTAGTAAATTATGGCCGGATTAAAGATATTCCAATAGTGAAAGGGTGCCCAAGATTGTGAGCTATTGGATGATGTTCAGGAGATGTGATAAAAGGATGAGCTGGTGGCAGCTGTCCAAAAAAATAATTATTGTATCATATTGTCATATAAAAATAAAAAAATTCAGTGAAAGATACAAAACAGGTTGTGTGGTCTGTAGTGGGCAGCTATGTCTGACTTCTAGAGCTGCTCATTTGATTGGATTACTGGTGATTACTGCACATGCAAAAACCACCCTTGCACATGCGCAACTTAATTTGATGGAATCAAACAGGGCAGGTGTCTCATTTTACCAGCTATGGGGGTTCCAGGGGCCAGCAGTGCACTAAGTGGTGCTTTTGGTTGGCAGGTAAGGTAAAGCACCAGAGGCTGATTAGTTAAAACTGGCAATGAGCAGCAGCAGTCCAGGAAGCCGGATGTGAACCTGAACTGGCACTCGTAATAGGGAGGATGTGGGTACACTAGGAGTCCATAGACTTACTTTTTTTTTAGGTGGGGTCCCAACAAAAGTTTTGGTGGATGCCCATTCTACACTTACAATGGTACCAGGCTAAAAAGAATGGGTGCATCTCTTCAACGTGGACACTAACGACAATAAAAATATAACAGTTTCAATACTTTCTTAGTTTATTTGCTGGCACCAGCCAGAAGCGTCAGTGTGCCACCCACAGGTCTTGGTACTTCCTCCTACCAGCTGTTCTATTCTGTTGTGAAGCAGAGGTTGGCAAGAGCAAACATGGAACCCAGCAAGGAACTGCCATCTGATACACCCAGAATTGTTAGATAGTGGTAGCCCTAGGGGCTCTGGAAGGAAAAAAAGTTTTGCCTTTTCACCCACTTAAGAGGAAAGTATTAATCCTCTCTGGCATTACACCATGGCATCAGATCGTAAGCTCTTCGGGGCAGGGCCCTCTCTTCCTGTGTCACTGTCTGTCATTTGCAACCCCTATTTAATGTACACCACTGTGTAATATGTTGGTGCTATATAATTCCTGTTTATTAATAATAATAATAATAATAATAATTAGGATTGTTTTTAATCTAATGTTATGAATAACTTTCTAATGCCCATAGTTCCACTCCATCAAAGTAAAATTATATTACTATCTATTTGTATATTCATAGTAATAATAAAGAGAAAGGAAGGAGAAATGGCAAAATCACATATTTAAAAAATATTAAATTCTTTTATTCTAATCACTAAAATACATACATAAGTACACAGAACATTTTTTGGCAATACAAAGATGACATTTTTCAAAAATTGGTCAAATTTGGTCAGTAATTGTTTAAATATTCTCACAAGTTTGGAGCCTGGTATACTGGGTCAATTTAAAGGGATGTAGCTACAGTCTCTCCCCCGACACGTTTCGATCTTCTGGACTTCTTCAGGGGATTTTTTGAGACCTTGGTATATTGACCTTGGGGAAGAAAAACAAGGTATATTCTATGTACAAAGCAGGAGATAACAGAGAATGACTAGTTTGGAGATGCTTATTTGAAGGCTCTGTTCTTGGGTAATGTTTATTTTGAAAAGTTGGTATTTTAAGCCAATTGCTTGAAGGTTTTGAGGGATATTCAGTAATATAGTATATTCCAATAGTAGAACCTTTTAGGTGTGTAGTAAATTATGGCCGGGTTAAAGATATTCCAATAATGAAAGGGTGCCCAAGATTGTGAGCTATTGGATGATGTTCAGGAGATGTGATAAAAGGATGAGCTGGTGGCAGCTGTCCAAAAAAAATAATTATTGTATCATATTGTCATATAAAAATAAAAAAATTCAGTGAAAGATACAAAACAGGTTGTGTGGTCTGTAGTGGGCAGCTATGCCTATTTTACTGTACTTCACTTCCTCCGGTGCACGTCACTCCCTGTATCATTCAAACGTTCGCATCTACCATGTGTACAATATCTTTGAACGATCATATTGTTATTTTCAGAATCAGCACTATACGATTGTTCAACTATCGTTTATAATCATCGATGGTTCGTTTTTGAACGATAATTATTGAAGGTGTGTATGTAGCTTAAGAAAGACTAGCACTAAATTACATTCTGAAATTCACTAATTAGGACACAATAAGGGTTTGTCCTCTGATTTGTTTAGCATAATAGATGGGAGGAAGATCCTTTAGAAAGTTCCACCTTCGGATTACAAGCAGTAAAAAAAAAAAGGTTAAAAGGTATCTACACTTTTTGAAAAAATACAGTAATTGCTACAAAAGCCATTTTTCAGGGTATTATTAATAAAAATAATGTTTTTCACAATGGGCTTATTATTAAATGTGTTCCCAATGTAACCAATGTTCATCACAACAGCTGACGAGCTGTCGGTCATCATAATCCAATAATCGTAATGGTTGATCTTTTCTATCGCAGTTTTTATTCTTCCAGTGTCTTTTATAAAATACATTTTACAAATGTAAAAGCCATACTTACTACTATTTTTGAGCTGAAATGGCGTGAACATTTTCAGTTCAATTTTCTTAGAAAGCAGCCACATCCTGAGTAGCATCCTGCATAAGTGTCAGATTTCTGACTTCTAGAGCTGCTCATTTGATTGGATTACTGGTGATTACTGCACATGCAAAAACCACCCTTGCACATGCGCAACTTAATTTGATGGAAT
>NC_092865.1:19680201-19681408 GCF_032062135.1 Pyxicephalus adspersus | reverse complement strand
AAAAAAATAATTATTGTATCATATTGTCATATAAAAATAAAAAAATTCAGTGAAAGATACAAAACAGGTTGTGTGGTCTGTAGTGGGCAGCTATGGAGCCAGTTACAAGCTTGGCTAGGGGTTCCATGAGCTCCCTGCATCAAGGCAATACAATGAGCCACATCCTCGAAATGTATATTAAGTTCAAACTTTATCCCAGGTGATCATAGAACAGGTTTTTTCAGGTGTCTTTTGCCCCCTAGTTAAGTTTAAACGGAGGGGGGAGGGAGGGGGTGAAACTTGTCTCAGCGTTCTTGTTCCATGATCACCTTGGTTAACCTGGGGCCAATGAAGTTTGTGCTTGACATGGATTCGCGGTGTGCAGGTCATCATTTTCTTTGTGGCTGTAAAAAAAATAAATACCAGCAGAACACCTGGAGAAACACCAACATTTGACAACTTGAATCTGAACATCCCTAATTACTGTGTCACTGCAGCAATTTTTTGAGTCTTTCAGACCAATTTCCAAATATTTTTATGGCTCATTGAAAAATTGCAAGGCAGTTGGCCAATCTGGAGCATCCTGCAAACTTACTGAGCTACTGTCAGTAAATGATTGTAATTGCTGCTCCTAGGAATGACTGACTCATTCTCTGTAAATGTAGCCCTTTCCCAACATCAACCTCCATTATAAGACAAAAACTCACACAGCTGCCCTGCTTTCCTGAAATGCTGTCATCATACCTCATGTTTGTTAACAAACAATTACAAATCAATAGACCGTGACATGACAAGTCAGACGATTTTGATATTATTGCCAGCCTAGAACTGCTGAGTCTTGTTATATCTCCAACCAAATTCTTCATTGATGCATCATCTTTCGGGATCTGGACGGTGAAAAATGTTGCTATGTCTCTAAGCGATTTGATAAAAGCCACAATGCAGAGCTGTATTCAGTAATTCATTAAAAGGAAATCAAATACAGTATATGTTGAAATGCAAGCATTTTATTTCTCGAATGTGATTTGGTATTAGCCTTGTGCAGTCTTTTGTACCACAGATTAGACTTGGAGCAGCCCAGGTAGCCAATCAGTTGTGCTGCAATTTTCTGACAAAAAGCCTGCTTACAGATGGAGGGGTAAAACGGTTATTTTATATGTATAACATTTAACTAAATACTTGCTGGTGTGGGTGAGCTTTTTGCCCAAAACGGCAAGTATTTACAGCT
>NC_092865.1:19636035-19676498 GCF_032062135.1 Pyxicephalus adspersus | reverse complement strand
CACACAATAGGAGGGGAGATACATATCAACCAAAAAAAGCCACAGCCAATCAGAAGCCGGATTTAGATGCCTATCTGAATTTTTCCATTTGCTCCTATGCTAAATTTAGACAACATTGCCTACTCAGCATTCCCTTTGCTTCAGTAGATGATCTCCATATGCAATATTTGGAAATGCTAAAACAATCACTATCTTATCTAACGGGGTCTTGATTTAGAATAGATTAGAATGTAATAAAGATAAACCACTGTTGTTTTAAATACAAAAATGGCTTTATTTGCTCTATCATTTGTACTCATATTATTTTAAATTTATTTGTTGTGTTTTTTTCTACTGTTTTCTATATTAAAGAGCTCCATCACCATTACCATGAGCTATCAATGATGATAATGATTGTTTGTTTGCATTGATTACTTAAGCCGGGTATATCCATGTATATGGTCTCCCAAAGTCCTGTAATAGACTAGTGTTTCACTCCCCTACATAAGCAAAGGTCATGTAGCAGCATTGCATCCTATGGGAAGAGATTTTGTATGTGACAGATGGGACTTTGGTGCAGTGATAAACGGACTTTCCCCCCCTGCTATCCTTCTCTCTAGAGAATTACCTCCCAGCCATACGCCATAAGGAATAATACAGTCACTGCCACTGGCTATGGTTTCAAGTGATGCTTCTGCATTTGACGGTCTAATATTTTTCTGTGTGTATCAGTTCCGAGATATAATGATCAAATCATTTACACCGGAGTAGCCTGAGGCATAGAACATTTGGAGACGAGTTTATAATTATTATATTTTATTTATACAGCACTATCATATTCCATAGCACTTTGGAGTTGAGTGTACAGTAAAAAATACTTTGCTAACAATGTTTATTAATTTTTCTCACCAACACTTTTTCGCAGCACTTAAAAGAGATGTGAAGTCTTTTCTATGTTTTTAGATACATTATGCGATTTCCTCTTGATGTTTTTTCAATTAATACTATTATTATTATTACACAGTATTTATATAGTGCCATCATGTTACGCAGCAATGTACAAAGTCATGTCACTAGCTGTCCCTCAAAGGAGCTCACAATCTAATGTCCCTACCATAGTCATATGTCTTTAATACAATCAAAGGACAATTTTTGGGGGAAGCCAATTACCTAACTGCATGTATTTAGGACTACCCATGCAAACACTGGGAGAACCTGCAAACTCCATGCAGATAGTGTCCCAGCTAAGATTCCAACCTGGGACTCAGCGCTGCAAAGGCCATAGTGCTAACCTCCGAGCCACCGTGCTCCCGTACTATGATCAATTTAAATCCATCCTTGCATTGGACAAGTATTCATGTACCATCCACTTGTTTGATGCATTACAATGGATTTTACCATTGTAGGTATTTAAATTATCAAACATAATGCAAAAAGTGGTTTATGTTACAATACTGTGGTTTCCCAAGCCTTACTAGATCAGTTTTCGATCAACATTCTGCCCAAATATTGATCCTAAATATGATTGTAAATGGAATTGTTCTGAATAATTTTTGATCGATTTTACATTTTTTTATTATCTAATTCAGCCATTTTTACCCAAGGTTCATGAATGAATGACGAACAATGAATGTTACTCCAGTGCTTGCCAGGGGTTCCTTGAGCTGGAGCTTAATGACCTCCCAGATGATGGTGTCTGCAGTATTTTAGGGACAATGCCACTGGGCAGAACCAGCAACATAGCACCAAAGCTGTCTGTAAAGGTGACTGCTTATCCATTTATAAATTGGTTTACCATTACAAAAATGTGACACGGCAGGTTCATTATTCCAAGCATTGTTTCTTTTGCAATAAAATAAAATGCCCTGCCTGATTGCAATATTTTACATTACATTCACCCGTCCTCGCTTTGTTGTGGGCACTGCCATCACTCAGAAGTGTTGAGTCTTCAGTCATCTTGACTGACCAAGCCGCAATCATGAAACTCCCGCACATGTGTGCATGAGTTAATAATATTACTGTACAAACTCCATAGACATGTCACTAACTGTCCCTCAAAGGAGCTCACAATCTAATGTCCCTACTATAGTCATATCTCATTACCACAGTCTAAGGTTAATTTTAAGGGAAGCCAATTAACCTAACTTGCATGTTTTTGGAATGTGAGAGGAAACCCACACAAACACAGGGAGAACCTGCAAACTCCATGCAGATAGTGCCCTGGCTGAGATTCAAACCTGGGACTTAGCGCTGTAAATGCCAGAGTGCTAACCACTAAGCCACCATGAATTCATCCATTTTCCAGACTGAGCTGTGCATGCGAGGTTCAGTGTATTTCAAGAAGATTATGAACAGGCAAATAAGTTGATTTTATTACTTAGGGAAGCCAATAAAATGCTCCCTGTCCAAATTTTTAAAGTGTGGAACTATAGCTCCACTTTAACCCCCCTAGCTGTAATCCTAAGTGTGACTCGGGGTGGATTTTACCTGCAAATAGCAGTAATCCTGAGTCACACCCGGGGTAGCTTTAACCTAAAAAAATAAAAAAAACACTTACCTTGCTCCCTTGTCATCCTCCGTTGTCCTGCTGGTCCCCAGGGTTTCCTGGTGACGTCGGTGCATGCGTCGGTGCGGGCAGTCAAATTGGCCGAAAGAAATCTTTTTTTATTTTTTTTTTAGCAGATTTTCGTGTTTTTTTTATTTAAAAATTATTAATAAATAAAGACCAGGTCCTGCCTCGAACACATGCTTGCAGTACTTGTGCCTATCCACTATCTGACATGCTGGGATTTGTAGTTTCCCAATAGGATAAACGCAGTTCTTTATTCATATACAACATAAATTAATTTTTTTTAAAGCCACCAGTGTCAGTACCAGAATTTTAAATAGTCTCAATCTCTATTAATCATGTGTACAATGGAGCCCAGGCTGGGAGAAAATCACAAAGAGCCAATGAGTTGTGTTCCTGTGCTAACGAGGAACATACTGATAGAAAAAGAGAGCAAAGTGACAGAGAAATAAGCTCATCAGTCTGCTGTTTGTTTATTCACTGTCCAGTCCTAGGCTGGGGAAGGGACAAGATCTGTAAGTGTTACTAAATCACAAGTTATATGGGTTTTCTGCTGCTAGACCGGGCCCTGCTGTGTGGCAGAAATGTGTGAATCTCTGCACTAGATGTAAGTACAAATCCTATAGCGGATAATACAGCTGTCATATTTGTATTTCATCTGTGTATATAGATAGTCCTATTTAATGTACAGCGCTGCGTAATATGTTGGCGCTATATAAATCCTGTTTATTATTATTAATAATAATATTATTAATAATAATCGTTCAGCTTCAACCATTATAGTTTTCCTGTAATGAAAATGTTCTAAGCGTTTATATTTTTCAAGGATGGAAACAAATTAAAACCCGAAAAAGGGTGTAACCCCGCTCCGTTCTGCTTAACAGTAAAGAAAACATTTTGGATGGATGGTGTTTTTCTTGAAGCATGACCTTTTTTTTTCCTGTGTACTATTTCCTATGTATTTCACCATCACAGTGTTTTATTCCATATGGCACCAGAAGGATTGTCTGTGGCATGTAACATTTTTGTTTAAATTGTAAAAACTAATAAATGTGGGGGGGGGGGGGATTTAAAAAGGTTATTTGAGTGAATCATTTAGGTGATTAGCTCCTTTTTCCCTGATGTGCTCTCTGAGGACCCTGGAGGGAATGTAGTTGCTGCTGACAGCAAGAGGAATAAGGAATTACTTGGAAAGGTCTATCAATCATCCTGGGTGGGAGGTGCAGCGATTTGTGTCTCCTGGCGTCCAGACAAAAAAAAAGTCAGAATGCAACATATAAGGTGTAGTACTCCCTAGATTCTAATAATGTAATCCTCTAAACAACAAAAATGTTAGATATAAAGTGCCGATACAAGACTTACAACACACCCAAATGCCAAATGGCTGGTAGTGTTGCATGTTACCTGCCCCATTCTGCCTCCTATACATTCATATTGGCCATAGATGTACCCCATCATAGTGATGGGCCAATGGGAATGTTTGGATGATGCAATGGACCGTGCAAGCTTCTATACTATCGAAAAGTGTTGGAGCTTTTTGTACCACATGGGCCTGGCATTTGGAGCAGGGCTTAGAAAATGGTGCATGTAAGCCTTATATCCATACTAACCAGATGTCATTTATTTTAGAGATGTCAAAGGTACTTTGGGGAAACCAAAGTTCAAAGGAAGGGTCCTTTATACCCCTTCCTTCCTTCTGTCCCTGGAGTTTCCTCCTCCCCTCCCCCATTCTCTAAGCATTGTACTCCCCCTTTGCTTCCCTTGCCTAGAATCTAGAATCCTGGTCTCTTTCCCTATTGTTATCCTTACTGGAATATATTATTTGGACCTTATCCGATGATGTGAATTTACGGTATGCTAATTCTATTATAGAGATTTGGACCAAACTGCCAGTGGAGTACAGTGATATAAGCATTTATCCTTAATTGGGTGGTATATATCCGTATTTGAGGTTTTTATCATATTACGCAGCGCTGTACATAAAATAGGGGTTGCAAATGACAGACGAATACAGACAGTGACAGAGGAGGAGGTTTTTTTGTATACCTTTTAATGCTGTGCCTCTGGTAAATTGTGAAGTTGTGAATGGTATTTTTAGTTTTCCAGTCTGTTATTCTTTGTATGCCAAAAAAAACATATACATAAAAAATAAAAAAAATAGGGTCCTTTTTTATAATAAAAGGGGGAAGTTAAGGAATAAAAATAAAGGTATTTGAATGGGAAAAGAATTATAATACAAAAGTAATATCTAGCGTTCTAGCTGCAGATCACATGATATAACAACCCGTATTGTGTCACATGATCTGCATAAGCTCTGCATTGGCAGCAACAATGTCAACAGAACTGTCAATCATTGTCATAGACAACGGTGAACAATGCCACAACCATATTCTACTATTTGTATACTGTTTGGGCAGTTTACCTCTCTGAAATGCTGCAAAAGGTCCCAAAGTTCTTAATGCAAATGTTAATTCTCTAATTGGCTAGAACTTCTCTTGTAGCTCCCCCCTGCACTCCATATTTCAATGCATAGACCTGGTAAGAGGTCGACTTCTGTATTGAAGATGAGGTGAGATGTGGCGACCTGGAAGTGGAGATTTTTTGAAGGTTCTCCACAAGCACTCTGAGAAAGCAAACTGCTACCCCCCCCCTTTCAAAAACCACTGAATGTTGAAGTTTCTAGGAAAGAATAATGCTAATTCTCAAACATACAGCACAAACATTTTATAGAAAATTGTGCACTTGCAGCCTTATTGCAACAGGTTAGGTGAAGGCTGTTTTCTGTTCCAACATGACTGTGCACAAAGCCAGCACCATAAAGACATGGTTAACAAACTTGATAAGAAGGAACTTGAGTTCCATCTAACCCCATTGCCCCAACCACAATCCTACTGAACCCTATTTGGATGACTTAGAATGTCGAGTTTGAGCCACGTCTTACTGCCCAACACCAATACCAGATCTCACAAATGTGTTTTGATGGAGTGGGCTAACTTTCCCACACATTGCCACAAATCTTCTTCTTATTATTATTAATATTAGTATTAAATATTGAACAGGATTTATTTAGCGCAAACATTTTACGCAGTGCTGTACGTTAAATATACTCCCAAGTCTTGTGGAAACCCTTGCCAGAAGAATGGATGGTCAACTCCCTATTGATGTTTTGGAATGGGATGTCCAACAAGTACTTTTGATGGCCAGGTATCCATAAACTTTCACCATATGGTTATGCACCTTATGTGACTTTGCAGTCTGTAAGCAAACCATAGTTTACATTGCTTGATGACAACACTGATGTACTTTGAAGAAGTCCAGTCAGTTGTAAAAAATACTTTTAATTCAGTCTATTTTTTCTATTTATCCATTTGTACTCTCTGGTAGGTACAGTCCCTTATCCTTTTCAATATTCTGCCACAATATATAGAATGGCAATTTACAGAACTGAACAAAAGTTGCAATACGAACCCAAGTCTGTTGAAGTTAATAAAAATGTTTTATTTTTACAAGTACATAAAAAGTTACCTTTTTAAATAGCACATAGAAAAGATTGCTTGCATTATTAATATTTACTGTTAAAGTTGACATTATTTTAATTGTTTTTATTGTTGTTATTATTTGTACTTTGCTTTTCTCAACTTTTTAAAAGTATTCGTAATAAATTATGAAAACATAACATTTTTTCAAATATAATCAATTAAGAAGACGCACTTACAAATTAAATATATATGAGAAAGACCATTTATTCCAAAAACCTATCATGTTATTTCTGATTGATTTTTTTTAATTTGGCGTAATAACAATACATGTTGTTCTGGATTGTGTTTCCTTATACTGTAGAAATACACAGACTATCTTTTATGAACTCTTTCTGAAAATTACCAGATCAACACTTGAGCTAACAGACTAGCAACTAGTGTTTTCAGTAGGACCTCATCAATACCAACCTAGCTGGTTATATGATGGCAAATAAAATGTCTTTCAATAGGGCAAAAGTGTAGTAATGTATCAACTGATATGCATAATATGTTGGCATTATATTATATTGGTAACCTAAACTTAAAGCCAAACTGAGCTTTTGTAAGTACAGTTTTCCCAGGTTCTGGTTTTACAGCTTTCAGTTTGAATCAACTAAATACATTCCATACAAAAGACTTGCACAATATTACTGATTATTTACTTTAAAAACAAGCCACATTCTGAGTAGAGTGTGCTGTAGAGAAGAACCCCACTGTCTGTATGGAAGGAATGGCCTCTCTGTAGAGGTACATCAAATAACGATTGCTTAGAGCTAGATGTCTCCAATAAGTAGGCAGCATGAGCTTTTCTTATTGCACAACTATATGTTTGAATAAACATTACATTCAATTTTATTTCATTACAGTTTCTCTTTGAACCAGTCAATTTGTTGCCTTGTTTGGACTTCATATGCAAGCAGACGGGTTCTTGCAGAAGAGATAAGTGGTGTCCCATCTGCAAAAACACTTTTACCTGCCTGTTTACATTTTTATAAAACACAGTGCCTTTGCTTCTTTGTGGCCGCCACCATCTCTATCCAGTTTTGTTCTGGGTTCAGGATCTTCAGCTATCTTGATGGGCCTGGATGGAATAACATAACTCCTGGGAGTAAATTAATTCCTGACAGCCAGGGGTATGTTAGGATACCTTGCATTGTACACTGATCTGCACAGACACAGCCCAGTGTATATTAAAAGCATTGCAAACAGGCAGATAAGTTTCTTTTGTTACAGAAGAAAGATCATCGATTCCAACTTTTTATTTTTGTCATTCAGTTCCATTTCAAGTTGAAGGCCATTACACAAAGGCCCAACACAGTGAATAGGCTTGATAAATATTGTCACAAATCCAGCGTGGACACATAATACAGTCCCAGTCGCTTGATGAAATTAGCCTAAGAAAAAGACTCTGAGGAACAAAATGTTGTTCGAATCACAATTATGCTAACAGTTTACATATGTTGTAAAGCTCCATAGGAAGTGGGTGCGTAGGTCAGACTCACGGGACTGGTACGCAGATCTACCACAAAGAATGCAGCGGCACTTGTAATGAAATTCTGGGAGATCCTAAACTGTCCCTGAGGGGACAAGCAATGTGTTTTTGTAGGGGCTAGGCCCTTTGGCTAGACAGTCCATCAGGATGTGTCCCTGTCACATGAAAGCGAGTCCCTAATGTGATATCTTTCCTGCTGCCATAAATAGAAGGAGGCTGCTGTGCTGTGACCCCAAGATGACCCAACACTGTCACTGAAATGGACTTGTCCCCAGAAATGAATTAAAATAAAATAGCAAATCCTCTTTCGGTGAATGATGTCACCCTCTGCAGAATCTTATCAGCTGTTGACTCAGCGTTTGTACAGTGTAGTCTCAGGAGGGGAGCGCAGCGGACATTGTACACAGATCTCCTGAGGGGTTACATGAGAGGTGACAAGTGGAGGGTCACCACTTGTCTTCACTCAATGTCAGCACCAGAGAAAAGTCACGAGGAATCCTTCCTATGAGGTCCAACCAAAAGTGATGCTTCAGGTTACAGGCAGGCCTGTGTTTATATAAACTGGATTTCCAAAAACAAATTCCAAGCCTATGGGGGTAGTGCTGTGATTTGGGTTGCTTGAGTTGGTCAGGTCTATGTTTAGCAACCTTACGGGCCCAAAAAATGATGACTACTTGAATATACTGTCAAGGTTTTTAACAATAGATTTTTTGTCTTCCCTGTTAGCACAGAAATATGATGACAATACCAGGATCAATTGGCCCCAAATTCTATAGGATGGTTTAGGGTGCATGAGATATCACTGTCACATAGATTGGCCACCGGCTTGGACCTTAACCCTACTTTGTAATGGAATGTAGATAAAACTACGTACACACGGCAGATTTTTATCGCCCGATAATCGGTATCGGCCAATTATCGGGCGAAAATCTTCCGTGTGTACAGTCGGTGTCGTCCATCGTCCGGACGACCGACCTGCCGGATCCACGGACGATGGACGACAGCCAATCGTAATGAAAGGGAAGGGGAGAGCGCGCAGCAGGGTGCCGCTCCGTCGCTCTCCCCCCTCCCCTCTCCATAGAGCATGAACGGTGCTGTATGTACAGCATCGTTCATGCATCTTGCAGCCCCTTGTCGTTGGAAAGGATCATGAAAGATCCTTTCCAACGACAAAAATTGCAAGTGTGTACGCAGCTTTAGACTTTACACTGTGTTCTGACTCTCCCATCATCAATACAAGATCTTATTGTGACTCTGGATGGAAATAAATGTTAGGACGTTGCCTAAGTTTAATAAAATAATACAGGGAATGCGTGCCGTAATCAAAGCTAAAGGTGGTCCAATGAAATATTAGAGTGTGATTTGTTTTTTTTTGGTTGGGGGTGTATTATGTTCCTGTAAACACTCCTGAATGATGAAACCATTTTGTACAAGCTTTGCCCTATATGCCACATGAATATTTTGGAGAAAAGGAATAATAATAAAAGTTTGCTGTCTGTTTTATGTTCAGAAATACTGACCAACAGGCAAGTAAAATGGGAAAGAAGCTTAGGGATTATTCGGACCAATGCAGTGGTGGGCAATGCATGTATCCTGCAGGGCATTGAAGCTCCAGTACTGCTTAAAAAAAGTTTTTGTGCTCTATAAAGCACTGCCAGCCTTTTTGCCTCAACACAGCACACCTTCATGTATGATATTGCACTGCCTTTATCCAACCGCTTTAACACAACACATGGTGCAAAGATTTTATTGAACTTTCAAAATAGGTTTTACAATAACAAAGTAACAGTACTATGGGGGGTATAAGAAATGAGAATTCTACAAAGTTAGAGAAACATAGCAATAAACAAAGTAATTAAAAAGTCCAAGTGTCGATCTGGCCATGTACATCAGAATAATAAAATAGACCTAATTTGTCTTCCCATCATCAAACAAAATAGAAAAAAGAATTTATAGCACAGGGAAGCTTAAAATAACAATTGTGTAACAAAAACAACAATGCCCCTTCTGTACATCAGAACATCAGATATTCTCAAATAAATCGGCAAAAACTGTAAAAATTCTAGTAGGGGAAATATCTAAGGGTAGGAAAGGTCGGTCAAATACCTACACTACATAAGGGGCAAGAAGATGGGGTTGGGATTAGGGAAGGGGGAAGGAAATAAAGGAGGTTCCACTCATGGGGTTTACTGGGTATTATATTCAATCCAGGGGTCCCATGTTACCTGCACCCAAGTTATTCTGAAGGGTGCAGGTCAATTTATTGTTGGTCATTATCCAAGTGAGTTTATGTTTTGTGAAGTCAAGTGGTATACTAGATGCTTCCAATAACAGGCAATCGTAATGCAAGCTGCTTGTAAAATGTATTAAATCAATCTACCGAACTGTCTGGGTACCGAGTCTTCTAATTTGGAGAAAAGAGTGCTTTCCACATATTTTGGGATATTAATTTGTGTAATCGATAAGACAAGGTTAAAGATTCAAATCCAGAACTGGACCTTAGGACACTTCCACTAAGCATGATATAGGGTGCCTTTTTGACCATATTTTGACATCAACGTTGTTCTTCCTAAAGAGAAGTGATCACCCAGAAGTGACTGAGACTCTCACTGCCCCACCTTTGAATATTGTATTAGATACAGGTTGCGGTAGGCATGGAAATCTGCCCCAAGTAAGAAGCAGTTGAACAGAATTGCTATCCCCCTGGTTATAGTTGTGCCCAATGGACATCGACCAAAGCACCAATATTCTGCTCTACTGATCATGGGGAGCAGATTTGGTGAACCACAGGACAGATGGGAGCATCCATATGGATTTGCACGATTGTTCATGCACATGATGTGACTTGTGTCCTTTTAATTGATATGTACCAACATGTCTTTAGGTATTCTCTTTGAGGTTGTTCCCACACATGTTATTTTTTCAAGAGACAGAATTAATAAAACATTTAGAAGCTGGAGGAAGGATCCCTGGAAATGGCTGGGATAAAAATGCAGTCCTGGGAACTCAAGATCTTGCATCAAAACCTCATACACTATAAGAAGGGTCAGTCATTAGAATTAATAATTCAATTCTTAGTAAATGTTGGAGCGGTAAACCACCCGAGAGCCCATTTACCCTAAAATACAGTGCACTACTTTGACACATATTGGTGTATGGTAAGTTGGAACGAAAATCAGTGGACTGAAACCTAGATAAAAACACCAAAGCTACGTACACATGTGCAATAATTGTCGTTGGAAACGAATAAATAACGACTGAACATTCTATAATCGTTAACAAGAAAAGTGTACAATGACTGGCCAACCATGACGATGAACGAGGAATGTTGCTGAAAACGAACGACCATCCTGGTGGTTCCATTTGGGCGACAATCATTCGCTATATATTGTGTGTACAGCTGTGTAGTGACTGTGGATGGTTCTGCAGTACACTTTCTCCGGTACACGTCACTTCCTTCATCATTAAAACGATCAAATCTAGTGTGTGTACACTATTGGTGAATTATATTTGAACAATCTTATTGTTACAGCATGTACAGAATTGTGCACTATACGATTGTTCAAAATAATCATTGACCTGTTGTTAGTCGTTCGTTTTCTCCATGCCTGAGTTCCAGGTGCCCTCACCCCTGCTGTGACCTTTATAAATGGTTTTTACTCTTCCTGCTAGATGTTTATTTATTTCAAACTATGGAGAATGTAAGAGGAGGAGCAGGAACACACAATGGTGGGAAGGATCGCCCAAATCTTCCAGGTGGACAGGAACAGAGCTGGGAACTATGATGAGGAGATCTTAGTTTAGGTAGTTTATTCGGAAAAAATAATCCAGGGTTGGACAGGGTTCACCAGACTCAACCATTATATATCATATCACCAATGTCATATATCACTTTTAGAGAGAGTATCCCTATTAATATTCAGTATCCCCCAAAAACTGAAATGACACTAAACTCTTAAACAGTTACAGTTAGTTTGTGATGGGATGAGATGATACCCACTGGCATCATTAAACGTCATGTTATCACTTCTTTTAAAACCACATTGGAGCTTTGGGTGTCAGTTTAATTCAGTTCCTAGAACTGAATATCCCTAACATTAAGGTTACATACACACGTGCAATAATTGTCGTTGGAAAGGATCTTCCACGATCCTTTCCAAAGACGAACGAGTGCACGATGCATGAACGAGTGCTATACAAACATTACCATTCTGCTCTATGGAGAGGGGGAGAACGACTGAGCGGCACCCCGCTGCGCTCTCTCCCCCTTCACTTGCATTATGATCGTTTGTTGTCCATTATCCGTGGATCCGCCAGGACGGTCGTTCGGATGGCGAGCGTTGTACACATGCCAGATTCTGAGCTGAGCCCTGAGCTGATTATCGGACGAGAACCATTGCACGTGTGTACGTAGCCTTACATTGACTCTACCACTTCTCTTTGACACAAATCATCAAAGATGTAAACCCAATCACTGAAATCTCATGTAAGCGTTAACATGTTAATCTAGTTTCAAAACTAATTTCAATACTTTAAGATATACAACTTTCAATAAAATAATACTAATAATCATGGTGATGCTGCATTTTTGAAGGACTAGACTTGAAAGTCCTTTACGTAAAACAATGTTGCCTTCCCATTATAAAATATTTTAAATTGACACCTCTTAAAAATACAAAAACACAAAAAGAAAAGCCAAAGGAGGGCCTACCGCTGTTTACCTAAAGGATGCAGCCTAAAATATAGAGTTGTGTGGCCTCTAAGATAAAACTTTACAAAGTTTATTAGTGAACCGTTTAAAATATCATAAAAGTACAAAAATTGTAGCAAATTTGTTATATGTTAGAAAACTTATCTTCATAGGAAAGTCCAGTTGAATGAAGGTTCCAGTGCTTCCTGGAAAGAGTTGGGTCTACCTGGTCTGGTAGAGACCCCAAAGTCTCAATCACCAGATTAGAGGTGGCATCCTTGGGGTGGCTTAGTAACAATCTAGATATAGGACCTTACTGTGTATTTAGAACTTAGGCCATGATACTAAATAATTTTATTCAAGACAATGCCCTGTGTAATAGGCCTTTTGGCTAGGACCAGGGTAATATTTTATGCCTGATCAAAAGGCCTAGGCATTGTCTAACACTTAAACGCCTATTTATTTATCCCCACTGTGCACTTTACTTTTTATGTGTGTTTTTTTTCACTTCACAGGACAGAAGGTGTTGGTCTTTAGATGTACTATGATGTATAGTGGGGGGATGTTTGGTCTTTCCCTTCCCTGCCAGGGGGTTCTGCTTTGAGTGAGTCCCGAATCAAATACCTGGGGATCATGTTCATCTGACAAAGAGAAATGGGTCTGAATATTTTTGGCTAGGTTGTAAAAAATGCTCTGCCCCTGCTAAGAGCCTTGCGCCCCTTTTAGGGGTCTGGGAAGTTTTTTTTCTCCTTAAGAGAAGGCCAAATGACACTGTGCACCTTTTTCTGTGAGTGTTACTAACATTATTTTGTTGTATACAAGTGTTTAGTTTTTGGCAATGGTGATCAAGCCATGGTCACCAAGCCAAATAGAAAGAGTGATTTTCCCCAGCAGGGATAGAGATGACACCAAACGACTGAATTTTAACCTTTTCCTACTCCAATGCAAGCATTTATTGGGGTTTTGATCCTTCTCAATCCATTTCTGTTTGAATATTGGAGGATACATGCATAGGCTTATCTTCCTTAATCAAGAGATTGATGGAATGAACATTTAGAGATTAAATTTAATATTGATGAAATACAAGGAATCAACACCAATGCACAGATTGTGATGTGTGGAAGTACAACTGATTGATTTTCAGTTGACAGTTGATGTTCATATCGAACAAGACAATCAAATGAAAAATTGAAAAAACTAAAGTCAGTTAAAATATGGCCAGGCTAACTGCTCCAGAAGCTGAGATGCCACTTTTAGAAATCTCAAGTTGGGCACACTTTTTAAATGCTCTCTATTGAGGAGGATGTTCCTGGAAGCCCAGCGGATTCTGATAAAATATTTGTTTCCATTCCAGCACAAACTGTGCTCTAAAATCTATTCTAAAGCAAAAGCAACTGTCATATCAACTGTGTGTGAGAGCCCCCTCTCTAATAGGATCAAAATGAAGGCTCTAACATGATGGCGAAGACCTGCCAGCGGATAATTCTTCACCTCTTCTTACACTGCAGGTCACTGTTCTTAAAGAGGAATTCTGCTAAGTACTAACTGTTTATACAACATAACCCAATGCATTTAGCAAGAAGGGAGATATATAAAAAAAAAAGAATACAAACACAACACTCTCTTGTCTGCCTATGCCTTGATTAAGTGCTCAATGCATGGTATAATGCGCATATTCCTGTGTGATACTTCTTCACATCGTAAAGTGTGTTTGCCTACCAACACAACAACAGACAACTTCCCTGCCTTGCATTGCAGCACACCAAAACTCCCAACAAATTTGTTCTGCTATGCTGTGTCAGAAAAAATGGTGCATGAGGATTTTTAAATTAAAAGGCAGCCTTAATGCAATGCAGATTTGCATGACAAAACATGTGTTAACATGTATGGGTAGTACATAGGTTGCTCATTACAATGGTGGTCATTGTATTATCCCCATACCATGGGAGCAGAAAGAAGAATGGCCCCTACATTGGTGGTCAGGTAGAACAATGCCCCTCTTACAGATAGCTAACATGATTACTGGTGTCAGTGGTTACATAAATGAAAAACAGAAGCTCCAATGGTTGAATGCCACCAGCTCCACTCTGTGGCTTTGGTGCCAGAACCATGCACCAAACTGGCAACACGAACCTCTAGCAACCTCTGAAGGAACCTAGGGACCCATGGAAAGAATTATTATTTTAATATTGTTCAGTGTGGCACCCACTTCCAATGCTGGCAAAAGGAAGAATGCTTCTTATGGTGATGGCCAGTTGGATGCCACTAGCTCTACCAAGCGGAACAGTTACCAGAACTATGCAGGCACCCTCCGGAAGAAGAGCAATCCACTTTTGCTAAGTGCAACATGAACCCCTAGCAACCTCGTGTAACCTCTATTTAATGTAAAGTGCTGTGTAATATGTTGGTGCTATATAAATACTGTCAGTATCAGGCAGAAGAACATGAACCCCTAGCAACCTCTGAAGAACTCCTATGGATCTTCGAAAAGAATAGTTTTTACAATATTAGTCAGTGTAGTACTCACATCTAATTGGAGCAAAAGGAAGAATGTTCTTTGTGGTGGTGGTCACAGTGGTTCTGTACAGACCGATAATTGTATTTGGGTGTCATTGGTAATTAAATGAAAGAAGCTTCACTGGTCCAATGCTTCTGGGTTTACAGAATAGAATTGGTGCCAGAACTATGTGGCCACTGTTAGGGAAGAGATTAATGCTTTAGTGTTCACACCTAAAGGAACCCCAAAGAACCTATAGAGGAACTCTAAGAATCCACTGAACTCTTACTGAGAAATGTTGGTTTGACCCATGCTGTGCTGGGGAAACCCCACTCGTGGGTAAATTATTATCAATAAAATTATTAATAAACAGGTGTACAAGGAGTTTGGTGGTCTCAGGGGACAGGTAGGGCCGGATTTTGGAGATGTTGCATAGGTGAAAGTGACAGGACCTGGAAATGTTCTGAATATGGGGGGTAAATGAGAGGACAGAATTGAGGGTAACACCAAGACAACGTGCCTGAGGGGAGGAGTGAATAACAGTGTTATAACAGGAATATGTCAGAGGGAGTTTTGGAATTTGAGGGGCATTCCGTAGTGGCTCTTTAAGCAGATTTTTAGGGGGGACCCATCACTGTCCAGAGAATTCAGTGTAATATAAAGTGTATGGGTTGTTAGTCAGCAGTTTGGGATGCGCAGATTTCTTCTAGAATCATTTCCATAAAGAAGAAGCTTCCAGCAGTCACAGGAGCAATCAAACCAGAAGAGGTCAGAGGAGCCGTAGTTCTGACTTCCGTTCCTAAACCACTAATAAAGACAGCAGCATATATTGCAGCATGCACGGTTGTTCTGAGTGGTTCAGTGCTCCCTGTCCTCTCACATGGAAGCAGAAAACACGCCGATAAAGAGAACCTGCCCTGAGACAAATATGAATTCTCCCAATGTTGGCCTCCCTTTTTCTCCTGTCGTCATGCGGGTCCTCCGGCTTTAATACTTTCTGAGTCACAACCAGAAATAAGTATGTAAATCAGCAGTTCTTTTGACGTCAACCAAATGTAGTTGCTGCACACTTGTTCCGGGTCAGTGACTCAGAAAGTATTCATGCCGGAGACTGCCAGGCAACATTTTCAGGAGGAGGCTAGAGATGGCGCCTACATATTTACCTTCAAAAGGCTCAGCTATGGAAATGTTGTATTTAAAGTAAACCTGTCATGTGCTACAAATATTTATAATGACATGAGAAGTTAAAGGTAGGCTCTGGGAGATGTGTGCATCCACCTTTATCTTTCTGAGGGCACGGTGTGCCAGCTTCTAACCATAAAGCTTCCCTGTGGTGCCACTTCATTCTCCGTGCACTCCAGAGCAGTGTTTCTTGAGCTGGAGGAACTCTTGAAATAAATTTCAGGTCTTCAAGGAACTCCCCTCCTATAAATACTTTATCCACAGCTCACAGTACATTGGTGTGGTGGCCAGTGGGAAGAATGCCACCCTTACAGATAGCGAACACATGAGCATGCAAATGCTCTGCAACAGCCCATTTGCCCCTTATACTCACCTCTCTTTTCTCCATCGCTGATCAGATGAACAAAAGCAGCACCATGTAACTTGGACACACTATTATTATTATTACACAGTATTTTTATAGCGCCATCATATTACGCAGCGCTGTACAAAGTCTATAGTCATAGACCCTAATGTTTTTCTGCATGTTTTTGGCATGTGGAAGGAAACCCATGCAGACACAGCAAACTCCATGCAGATAGAGTCCTGGCCGAGATTCCAACCTGGGACCTAGCAGTGCTAAGGATAGAGGGCTAACCACTGAGCCACCATGGACACTTTCCTCAACCCCCCCCCTCCCCCCATAACAATGAACTGACCAATCATTAAATCTGTCACATAGGTGGAAGGGGAATGAGTCACATGACACTTGTACCCTAAAGTACTGATAGGGAGCAAATAAATATTTAACACAAAAGACGTACATACGCACAAAGATGACTTGTGTATCAATCATTGATCCTTCTATAAATAGTATTATCTTTTATTTATAAAGCGCCAACATATTCCACAGCGCTGTACAATAAACAGTAAATACATGACAAGTACAGATTATGAGACAGGAGCAGAAGAGAACCCTGTCCACAAGAGCTGACAATCTAATAGGTGGGAATATGTAAGCTCTTCGGGGCAGGGTCCTCTCCTCCTCCTGTGTCACTGTCTCTAAATGTCATTTGCAACCCCTATTTATTGTACTATTTATTGTACAGCGCTGCGTAATATGTTGGCGCTATATAAATCCTGTTTATTAATAATAATACCAATAATAATAATAATATATAGAGATATATGTGCATGGTATTCTGCTTTAGGGATGCCAATGAACATGAGGTTGTATTGGTCAAACAGGAACAAAGTGAGCCAGTTTAACACATTGCACACAATGCAGTCTCTTTAGGTTGCAGAAGAGTGCATGAGCTCACATTTTGATACAAATCTTTTTTCTAATGCTTGACTCCTCTTCAACACTTTTCCTGCCAGTGCATGCTTGCATTTGTAGTTCCACAGGTCAGCCTATTAGGAAATGTAACTTTAGTACATGGGACCTGAGCTGTCTAATGAAAGTCTCATTGACAGGGAGATGTCTCTGGCAGTCTCTTTGCAGCAAGCTGTCACTCCCCCGCCCCCCCCTCCTTCCTCCCCGGACAGAGCACGGTGGGGGGGTGGGGTCTCTTCTTGGAACAGCAGCACTCATAGTCGGGCCGGGCGAACAGTTTCAAGTCTCCCCTTAGGAAATCAACCAATCAGAGCGTTTTGATCCTCAGCCAATTTAAAGAGACAGGAAGCTCGAGCTGGTTTCGCTTAAAGGAACAGTAACCCCAGAAAAAGGAGGGGTTGCAAATGACAGACAGATACAGACAGTGACACAGGAGGAGGAGAGGACCCTGCCCCGAAGAGCTTACAATCTATTATTATGATCGGGTCTCTATTGTACAAACATAGATATTTGGGAAAAATCTGATCGCTCTATACCAGTGGAAATTGGGGTCACAGGTTTGCTAGTTTTAATGCATTTTATCTTAGACCAGATGTAGCTAACTGGGGGCCCCTGTGTAAGGGTAAAGGGCCCTCATACAGTGGCACAGGTTGAACCTCCCTATGTTCAGCCCTGATGCATCAAATGATTGAATGGTCATTGAACGAATGAACATGGATATGAATGTGTATGGATGAATGATGATATGTGTATGGATGAATGATGATATTGATACATATGTGTATGGATGAATGATGATATGTGTATGGATGAATCATATGTGGATGAATGTCCCTGTCCTATTGGACAATCATATGGTATGTGAATGACTGAGCACTCCTATAGCATTGTATGTGAGTAATTAAACGAAGATATTGATGCCAATGATTGGATGATCATATCGGGGTGGACATATAAGGATGCAGTGCCAGGAGGGCTCCATACCCAACCCAGCCAAAAGGGACCCCTATGTTCTGCACAAGGGCCCAGTATTGGCTTCATCTGCCACTCGATCATATGAATTGATTGAACATGCATGATTGGACATGATATTGATATGTGTGCGGATGATTGGTTGATCACATGGATATGTATGTTTCTGATTGGTCAGCATATTGATACGTGTACAGATGATTGGCTGATCATATCGATATATGTATAGATGATTGGCTTATCATATTGATATGTGTACAGATGATTGGCTGATCATATGGATATGTGTATAGATGATTGGCTGATCATATTGATATGTGTACAGATGATTGGCTTATCATATTGATATATGTATAGATGATTGGCTGATCATATTGATATGTGTACAGATGATTGGCTTATCATATTGATATGTGTATAGATGATTGGCTGATCATATTGATATGCATGTGGATGATTTGTTGGTCACATGGAGATATATGTTTATGATTGGTCAGCATATTGATATGTGGATGGCTGTGCATACATTTTATTTGCAGATAATGTATGGGCCACCGTAACCCATCTTTGCCCCCCCAGGACCATTGCACCCCGGCTTCTCATTGAATACCCCCAGCTGGCACAGGGTTATTGTTCATCCAGTAAAACCAATGCCCCCCATAGATCCTGGCATGAGATCTGGCCCCATTGGGCAGTGTTGGTATCTGCTGAATGATTTGTATGATGATTGCATTGTGTGTGTTGTGATCTAGTGATGGGGGAGGTGTATGGATGATCCCCCCACCCCCTATAGCACCCCGATGTGAGCGGGCATTGCTCCCAACAACACGCAGCCTGCACAATGGCTGGCACGCAGCACAATGGGTGACACACACAGCCCCCCTCCCATTGGCCGGCCGGGTGGGTGAGGGGCAGCGGAAGGTCCAGGCTCCTCCCCCTCCAGGACACGTTCTCATCACATACACACAGTGCGTGCACTAGGCTGGGAGACATGGGCCGGGCACAGCGGGAGATGGGGCCGTGCAGGGACTGAGCCGCTACCGAACACACCGAATACAGCAAAGCGGACAGCACAGTGCGCACCCCGAGCTACTCCTCCTCCCTACCGGCGCTCTGCAGCCCAGCATCGGCTTCTCACAACGACATGTTCGCCAAGGGAAAGGGATCGGCGGTGCCGTCCGACGGCCAGGCCCGGGAGAAGTAAGCGGGGCCGGGGGAAAACTTCTGGGAGGCTGCATGAGGCTGGCTGCTGCCACTTTAAGTACCCCTCCCCCTCTATTACCTATAGGCATGGGGGGTGCCGGGGCTTTGTGCTGCCCCTCTGCCGGGGACCCCCATTGTGCTGTCTGCTCACCTTATGGTGCTGTGTGGTGCCCCTAACCTGGCTGTGTGGTGCCCCCCTGATTGGTGCTGTGTGGTGCTCCCTGATTGGTGCCCCCCTGGACCGGTGCTGTGTGGTGCCCCCCTGGACCAGTGATCCCCCTATGTTAGTGTGTGTTGCCCCTCTATCCGGTGATCCCTCTATAGTTATGTATGGTTGCCCCCTCTAACCAATGCTTCATCTATGGTGACATGTGCTGCCCATGTAACCAGGGGTCTCCATATGTGTGTTTTGCCCCCTAAGTGCCCAAATTAACTGGTGTCCCCTTATGGTGATCTGTGCTGCCCCTAAACCTGTGGTGCCTCATGGTGATATTTGTGGCCCCTTTGGTTGTCTCATGGTTGTTGCATCCCCCTAACCGGTAGTCCCCCTGTTATAATGTGCACAGCTTCTATACCCATGATGATGGGTGCTATGACTTTTCTCTCCCTCACCCATGTTGATGTGTTCCCATGGTTAGTCGGTGGTACCCCCATGGCGGTGCAATCTGCACCTTCAACTGGTGGTCCCCTTTTTGCAATGTTCTGCTCTTTTACCCTGTGGTCTCCTTTTAGTGATGTACATCGGCCTTTAAATCTTTACCCTACTATAGTGTTATATATATTGTCCATCCTCAAGTTTCGAAGGTTCCCGATTACGCAGTTAGTTCATGCTAAACTATTGTACGTATACCCCTCCATAGGTTACATATTAGATTTTCATCTATTGTCATCCATCCTCCTAACTATTCACCACTATAGTGATCTCTGGACTCCATTCATCCCAATGGTGAAGCCATGCGTCTCTTTATCCATGGTGAGGATTGCTTCACTCCTGTATCTTGCAATGTTGCCCCATTTACCCCAATGGATGTGACCTGCTCAATCATTCTTCTAGTGATGTCTAACCAAATGTTTGCTGACTCTTTAATTATTCAGCCTCATAGTATGTTTATCTGTCCCCCATATAGTGTTGTTCCTTAAACTATTCTCCCGGTAGAGATTTCCAATGACCATTTTATCTAATGACCTCATGAAATGTTTCTGGTGTTCCACTAAGTCCAATGGTGGGGGGATCTAATGTCCCTTTCTGCCACCCACCTCCCCCATTGACATTTCTAGTGTCCCATAAACTACCCCCCCACCGCCTGTCATAATTTCTGGTGGTCCTGTAATAGTATGTATTGTTCCATTATTCATTCATTGCTTGTATATGTCTAAGTATCATCAAAATCATTCACCCCTCCATGGTTGATGTTTATTGTGCCTCCTTGTTATTTTTTGATGACTGGTTCATCTTTATCTAGAAGTCCAATCTGGTCCCCTCGACTATTCGTTGATGTCATTTATGTTGCATGAGCTGTACCTGGAGACCTTTCCAAACGTTGGCCCATGTGGTGATGTCTGGTATGAAGGTCTTGTCTAGTTGGTCATCTCTAGCTCTTCATTACTGTGGTGTCCATGATCGTCCATGACCCAGTCACCTTCTTGGGTTGTCTCCTGACCTCCAGTAATGTTTGGAGTTCTATAGTGGATCTTCTCAAACTATGTGTTCGGTGATCAACCTAACCATTCATCTCACAATGATCTTTCATGACTTCCACCAACAACGCAACCTACTCGTGGCTCTTCCACCCTGAACATGTTTAGTGCCTTGCAAAGCTGAGATTTATATTCAATTCTTGTGTTTACTATGACTATACAGCTACCTGTTCCTTCCCCATAAACTCTCCTCCAGGGTCAGATGTTGCCTGGATGTGTGGAGTCTATTACTTCGCTTTTGATAAGGACTTCATGTGGCGTTTGACATAACGTGTTCGACTCCATCTGTGCTGCGTGAAGTATGGTGTTCCTACTCTGAACTTTAACCTCATCCAATTACCATTCTTTAATATATTCTGCACCAGTAAAGGTTCATCTGTAAGGGAAAGACAAAGTTTGGGTGTTCACCTAAACAGCCAATCAAATATTTAATATTAGTTTGTGGTCTTTGTTAGAATTACGTCATCGGGAATGGGTCCGGTATGGCAAATGTTTCTACTTACCTGCTTGGTTTTTGGCCGTCCAATGTTCATACTCCATGAAGTCTTGTATGTATCATGTTACCCCATGTCTTGTCTACCTAAACGCCCCAGTACTTTTTTTTTAAGCTGGGTGAGGTGGTGGCCCATTTAATGTGACCCAACTTTTTTGTAACCACCTACCAGGTGGTTTGCCTGGCTAATAGGTACTGGGGGAAAACAGCACCTACAGTTCTTGGTCCAGTAAAGATTAAACAATATTGTGGCTGACAGTATTTATTTTGCTGCTTTACCTTTTTCTTCGGAGTTACAGAATTGCCAAGCGTATTCGGTCAATACTAAAACCTTTACTGCTAAGCACATCTTAAAAAAAAAAGACCATAAATCCTTAACTCAATGTGTCTCTGACACTCCACTACGCTCCTTTGCAAGGAACTGGTCCGTAGAAGTTCACTGGGAATCTGGGTTTTTTGGAGGAGTGTCAATGTCCACAGCCCTCATTGGTTCCTCTAGTTGACCTCCATGCTGGTATTTGGTGGTCAGCATTGGAAACCAGTGGGCATTTTAATGTAAAGCTCTGTAGTTGTTTGTAAGAGAGCAGCAAACATCCTTGAATATATTTATTGGCCTAACACAGCCTTTATTCTCCTTGAGGAACCATTGAAATTTTCAGGTCTTGAGGAACACCCCTGTTAAAACCATATGCGGTCAATGGAAAAATGCCCCAACAGACCGCCAAAAAGAGCTTTAGTGTCATTCAACTCACTCTGTCAAGGGGCATTGGCTACAAAACTACAAGGTCACCATCACATGGGAAGTCAGTCAACCAAATATGGAGGAACCCTAGGATTCCATGGAACACTGGTTGAGTATTGCTGGCCTGGACAATGGTAATTTTATTCAGATTTATGAAGTAGCTGCGACAATATTATACACTTCCTGTGTATAGAACATGGAGGTGTATAATATGTTGACAATCAGGGCCCTAATGATGGCACTTGGACCTTGCAATTTGGTTGGCTCCTGTTCCCGGTAACATGGCTGCCACCACTTCCTCTGAGATGGGCAGACATTCCGGTTCTCTGTCTATTTTTTTTATATCCTGTCTTTTTGGTTTTGTTTTCCTGCTTCTCCTCTGGCTGCTTTATAGTAACCCACGCTTCCCTTCCCCCTGTTTCCTTTTTATACTTTCAGAAAAGAAATAGTGTTTTACTCTTTATGTACACACATTTACATTTTAATTTCTTAGCCTTCTGTATTTATAAGCATGGTTAAAGTTCTGGGCACTTGGAAGAAGGCAAGAAATGTAAGTAAGCTGTTGAAGGATTTGTACTTCTGTCCATTCATTACTGAGATTTGCACAGGCCTGTAATGTGGGGAATGATGCATACGTTTTACTGCCAGGTTTTATATCTATAGGGCAGTCAAAATAATTGTTCACTCTTTCATTCATCGCATGGAGGAGGGTTTGTAAAGTAAACAACGTATTCCATTCCTGAAGTTGAAAGCATATTTTGGACGTTAGATGAGCCTTACTGCCTCTTGGGATGCTGAGTCCCCCTTGCCGATGTCCGGCTCTGTTTCCATACCCCACTGAATGTTGGGTTGCCCACATACCACCTCTGCCATTCCCCATATTATGAAAAAATGTAGTAGTGAAATTACTTCTATTGGCTGCTGTAGGTATGGGGATCAGAAGCCCAATTGGAGGTTTATCTATCGGAGTACTAGGTTTGAATTATGTTCTAACATTAGCATAAGTCATGACTTTCCCGTTCCCCTGCTTCTTCCCTGTCCAATCAGCAGGCTGGAGGTGTCTTTCTGACCGAGCTGTACTGCCCCCGCAGTAGCTTTTGAGATCTGGCTGTGCTTTCTGACCGGAGTGCATGGAAGTAGCTGAATAAAATTAAAATCCCTTTTGTACACGTTTCTGTGTATGTTTCTGGCTATGTATCATCTTCTAAGGTTGAGCTGAGATTTTTTTGAAGGCTAAATGCACTTTTACCAGGAACCCTTTTTTTTCTCCCTGACCTCTATAAATTCCTAGATGCAGAATCATGTATGGGCCAGACCTAACCATAGGGATTATTGGTGATGGTGAAGATTGGATACAACAGCAATTCTCAATGGCCAGAACTGCAAAGTGCATGAAAAGTTTATATTTTAAGGCTGTTAAAGAAGAAGTAAACCCAAAAACAAAGAAAAAATACACTTACCTTCAATTCCGCAGAGCAGTCGATCCTTCCAGAGGGTTCTTCCATCGGGTCCCGTCATCCGTCTTTGGGCCGGCGTGCTAGGCTCCACCATCTTCTCTCTGTTCTTACGGGTTCCGCCTACGTTACCTGACGCAGGCACGAGATGGGGGTGACGTAGATAGATGGGGGGGATGTGCGGACCTGACTGCGCAGGCATGAGATTGGCAATTTCTTTCCCTTTTGGCGAAAGGGCTCCTTCTGCGCATGCCTCAATGCTCGGGCATGTGCAGAAGGAGCAGCCAAGAGCCTCCCGGGATGTGTTATGGAGGTATCCTGAGAGGCTCTGCACTCCCATTCATTCTCGATCACCGGTGCTTCGTCTTCTTCTATTTTTTTTTAAACAAAAGAGAATTTTTACCTTACCCCTTTTGTTGTGTACCCCTTTTATGTAAAATGAAAATTCTGAATTTAGGTATTCTTTAACAAATTGCATGCATTGTCTGTCCGTGGAGAATTGTTGGGGTTGTGTCCAATCTTGACTTGGCCATTAATCTCTATGGTTAGGTCTGGCTCGGACAACACTGTTTACCGGACTGATGACACAGTGAGCCAGATTCTATAAGATATAAACAGTTCTTTATATGCAGACAGCTACAACTGAGAATCTCTCTGATTTCTGTACTACTCTCTAAGATTGGGGTGCAGAATATATAGTTTATTGTACAGTTGTGTTTACCCTTTAAGATTTGAGGTGCATAAACCTCAAAGAAGCTCAACGTTGCTAGGTTCCAATTTCTTCTTCAACCTGGTATATTAATATTTGCAAAATTGTCCTCATGTCTGCTGTAATGTAAACAATGACATATTTCTCATTCTTGTCTCCTAGGCTTGCTCTTTATGTATATGAATACTTGCTACATGTTGGCGCCCAGAAATCTGCACAGACGTTCTTGTCTGAGGTAAGAGCTGGACTTTGAGCTTTTGATTTGTTTTTGAATTGTTTCTTTGTCCTTTTGCGGTGATGAGTTGAATTGGTCAGAAGTTTTTCATTTTTTTTTATACTCCTAAAGTTGTATTCGTTTCAGAAAATTACCTTTAAAAACTTGAGTTGTTTCCTAAAGATGAGAAATATTTAGAATTAAACCGTGTTCAACCCAGAAAGTTTTTTTGAGCTGGGTGGGAAGAAGTTGTAGGTGGGTGGCAGCCTCTGTATTGTAACCCAAATCATCAGTTACAATTCAAAAACAGCCATGTGGTTCCTGAAAAGTGCTGGGTGCTGCACCCTGCTAAAAGGGTCTGGGGAGACCACTGAATAAAGATAGATGACTCTTGATGGTTTTGGAGTAGCATCCTGTATAGTTGTTTTAATAAGTGTTGTTAAATATTTTGGCCTATTTGTGTTACAGATAAGGTGGGAGAAGAATATCACATTGGGGGAACCTCCAGGCTTTTTGCACTCCTGGTGGTGGTGAGTATAATGTTCATCTGTCCTGTATGTTTTATTCTATATATAGATATTTCAAATACCCAACTTATCCTACCCTGGCGGTAACCCTGAACCACTCTCGGGGTGGAATTGCCAGGGGAGTTTACCAAGTCCTACCTGGTTGCCACGTTCCAGTGATGTCTGGCATCTGAGTCCCCGGTGTGTGTGTGTTGGGGACGTAAGGTCAGGGGAAGCGGTTGCCGGCCCAGCATCTGCTCGAGAGTCTTAGGATGGAGGGCGGGACCAGACATATAAATTTAAAATAATGAGGATTTTTAAATGTATAGCTTTTACATTTAAAAATCCTCATTAATCATACCGCCAGGGAGGATAAAGTGTGTATGTGTTCTTTTAAAGCTATTTAGTATTTTCTACTATGTGGCAAACAAAGGCAACACTGCGCATGTGTAGCTGTAGCTTTTTTTCCCAGATACCTGGAGTGATCAGGCAGGTATAAGGGATTATTGCAGAAGGGACATCACCTCCTCCTTTCTTTAATAATGACCTGCCTGATCCTGCATTCACTTGAAATGGTAGTCATATATAACATTTCAAAGTTCTGGGTTATGTAGAATCATTTTTTAGTGTGGCGATAAATACCGATTCATTGTTGTCCTTACAATTAAAATGTTGGTGTACATGAGGTATGTTGAACCTTATCTCAGTGTTTCTCAAACTTTTTGCAAGGTCCCCGGTCTAATGCTTAACAAAGCATTTCAATTGTTGAGCTCCATCTTGAATCATTGTGCTTTTGCATTTCCACCCAGAATCTAAACTAGTTTTGAGGCTGTTGATGATGTGAATGGCTCTCCATACTGGTTCACACACTTGATGTAAAATGCTGACATTAGATAAACAAATGCACATGTATTTATTTAACAAGAACAATATCAGTGTATTGGTCACTATTTAGGATTTTAAATAATTCTATATCTTGCAGTGTATTCTGGGACTTATACTGCGCTGCTCCAGAAAGGAGGGATACCTGTGAACATTCAAGTGAAGCAAAAGCTTTCCACGACTATGTGAGTACAATGTTGTCTCTTTCATATGGTTAGAATGGCTAATGTTACTTAAAATTTGTTTGCAATGCTGAAGATTTGTCATCCCTTATGTTTTTGTAACTTACTCAATTTGCCTAAAGGGAAATCTTCCAATGTGGTCCCTTGCCCCAGTGGTGGCAGCTAGGTGGAATTTCCTATATTTTGACAAGATTTCTCTAACATCCTGTTGTATCCCTCGGACAGGAAGTGAAAAGAAATCTGTGAGGTGCTCTAACCCTTCCTCACTTTACCCAATAAAATAAGTTTTAAGATTCTTTAAAGTTTTTAGTTTTTTAAAGTTTCTGGATGAGGCAGTGTGGCTTATTAAGTATGGTCTAGTTCATGCTTTTGTCTATTTAGTGTTTTGATTGTGTTGTAGACACTTTTTTGTTTACAAAAAGCTTAAACAGCAAATCACCATTTGTATAAAATGATTGTATAAAATACCTACCACCAATTTAGGCCGTTAAAAAGAAAAGTTTAAAACATTTTTTTGCCACTCTGGCTGGCTGGGTGAAGGGACATGCCAATTTTTATGTAGGTATGGATGGTATTGGAATTTCAACTCCTGCAAATGGTTACTTCTGTAGCATCTAGTAAAGAAGGTTGTACCATATTAGAATCATTTGACAAGATCCTGCAGTCCTACTACCAGCAGTGAGAAAAAAAACTGTTAAATCTGGCTGCAGTCAGTCATATGTTATTTACTTAGATTGACTGAAAATAGCTTACGACTTCTGATTAAAATAGATGATGGGTAGTACCAGTAGTAAGTTGGCTCATTTTATTTGTCGGTAGCATTTCTTACCTGGGCCTGGCTTTGGAATAGCTTTTTGTGGCTACAGTAAATATCTTGTGTTTGTCAAATAAAATGTTGACTTGACAGTTTCTGCAAAGCTTAATAGATCTTGCCAGAGGGACATTATGTTCCAGAAAGAGTATTAAAGGAAACCTGTACTGAGAACAATATCTAGAATGTCACTGCTGATCTTTTGCTGAAATTGTTAGCTGCATGGTTGTCTCAGTGATCTAGTGACTGAGTCCCCTATGTGGTTGTTCTGCCTATTCGTGCAGAGGGTGTAAGATCTAAAATACTGAAAACATAAAAGCCAAACAACTAACATTTTAAAGCAATGGCATCCTATGCAGTTTCTTTATAGGATAAATTCTGGTGTGCTGAAACTAAACATTACCGGTCTGGTGTTGGAAGATGGATCCCCATTTGATACCTACATGCTTCTTCAGTAGAAATACAAAGAACAAATTAAGTTCAAAAGCAAGAGTATGGCTTTAACTTCAATGGTTGCAAAGTGTTACTGAACTTTACACTTTGCATTGATGTACAGATTTATATGGTCCTTGTGTTGTCTTATTTATTGCTGGACTGGCTTCCTTACTTAGCCCTGGTTGGGCATCGGTCACAAAGCTTACAGCTTTGCAGCTGTGATGGCATAACATTTCTTCTCAACCTCAGTTGCATTTGGATACCAATGTTACCTTCTTTCATGTAGTCCCAGAAAGCATGTTGAGCAGGTGATCTTAATAAAGGAAAAAGTCCTGCAGTTTGGAAATGATGGTCAGCTCCTTTATTTTGGTGTGCTTGTGAAGACCTTTTAAGGATAAGTCTTGCGATATAGGAACTTGAGCCACATCCTATTCCATAACACACCCTGTTGCTTCAAAGTTTTGTTCCCCTAAAAACCTAGAAAATCTTTATCATGGCCCAATTACTCTGCACTGAGATTCTATAATGCTGCTTGTAGAAAGCCAAAAATTCTGCGAGGCAGTGTGCAGGAACAACGCAGACACAACTCAATGGCTGAAGAGCAATCCTGGAAGGGGCTGTTCTTCTAAAAGGCCCAGTTCCGTCTTGTGGTTGGCCACAGTGATGTACCATAGGGTCATCTGTGCTCCTATTCAGCCAAATGAAAGTTTGGGGTTTTTGCCTTCAGTTGTGGTGTGGTTCCTTGAAGAGAAATGTCTCTTATAGCCATGTGGTTGCGTTTTGTCCTGTTGAGGAAAAACTGCACCACAAACATGTTAACCTTTGGTGTGGTTTGCTCCTCTTGGGCACATAGTAGCAGTTGGTGCCTAGGAGCACTTTACGGTGTGTAAGTAAATTTAGTGGTCCGTGGAAAAGTTCCACCGTGACCCTCAGTGATCTGTACTACTATGGGCGGTCATGATGATCTTGTTAAGATTTTTACCTCTGTTGCACAGGCATATAAACTTACTAACCGCTCTCCAGAACCCTTAGGGATCTTGGATGTTACACTGGCATTCAGTTTGACAAGTGTGACAAATGCTGCAATTGTACATGGCATGTTTTATTAATTTGCTTAATGATATTATGATATACATCACATTTCATGCTTCCTAATATAATATTATTATTGCCAGTTCAGTGGTTCAGCATATGATATTTATAAACTTGTACTTTCTGTAGTTTTAGTTGCACAAATACATGTATGCTTTTGTAATCTCTCTTCTATTTGGGGACACGTTTGGTTTTATCGAAATTTTATGGTATCTTACCAGATCAAGCAAATGTGCACATCTTACCTTTTTCTCCTGCTATCCCTTGGGAAATGTGTTTTTTTTCCAGTTTAATTTGCTCACCCGATGCCATAGAAAAGCTTTCTATACATATTTGTCAAAAGGAAGCATCCTTGGTATCTTTTGGTGAGCATGCTCACCTATTGCCTAGTTGAATGCTGGAGATGCTAAGTCATAAAGATTTGGAACTGAAGTCAATCTGCGTGTTTCATTACTCAGGATTTCAATATGTTTTAGCAACTTGGCATCTCGGGTCTCACTACTATCCTCGGGTAAGCTGGCTGATTTTAGACGTAGAGGCTTTTGATCATGAAGAACCATACAAAATGTTGACTTTTATTACAAAAATGCACCTTTTTGAGTTTTGCATTGAAAATACCTGTTTGTGATTTAGGCTGCTATAACCCTTGACCATGGCTTAAAAATTTGGAGACCTTAAACATCGGTCAACTGAATGTTCTAGTGGTGTTTGGACGAGCCATAAGGTCTGTGATTGGCAGCCAATAACCCAATTCTTTGGAGGAACAGTTCATATTAGATGTTTGCATTTTTTTCTAAATGACTTGTGTTGTATGATCGCGCTGGTGCCATAGTGTCTGTCTGCTGATTCTCTCCACATCAATATTAATGTATTTACTTCATGTAAATAAAAAACTATACAATCTCCTATAACCTTTAACATGCAACTCCAAAAGTTCTCAATCGCTTAAATCTGCAGCTTTAATGAAAATAATTACTGATGATCCTGGCATTAGTATCTTTTATGGGGTGTTTTGCTTTTTTGTTATGTGATCCCTTAATGTAGATCTCAGGTAGTTGTGCTGACACATATTGCTAACACTTGGTCCTCTTTCCTCAATAAGTCAGTCAGTTTTTTGAACATAAATTAGTTTAAGCTGCGTGTGAAGATGCTGTAGGAGGGTGGAGGCCTCTGTATAGTGACCCAACTTGCCAGTAACCACCCACAAACACTCGGGTAATTATTGAAAAGTGCTTTTTCTTCCCATATGTCCTAGCAGCAAAGGTTGTAGATTTGGGGCTAAGGGGGGGCTCCTAAACTTATCTGCTTTTATTGTTCTTGGTCAAGCAAACAAAAGGAACACAAAGCTCTTCACATTTGCAATTCTGAGGCTCCACACTGCTGAGAACAAAAAGCCTCTTTACATGGGAGGTAACGGACAGCAATAAATCAGGGAAGCAGACTGGAACACCCCTGCCCCATATCATCCTCCTTTCACATGGGGGCAGGCCGGCTGCTAATTAACAGCTTTGTGTTGTCAGAAGGGCTCGCCTTCCCAGCATGCCCCATTCCCTGATCTTGTTGTGAACTCTTTCTGACTCTGAGCTGTGATCATATCATTATTTGTAAAACCCATGGATGCAAATCGATGCCGTTCTTTGTGTTGGAAATTCCCAAATTCGAGAGATATGCAAGGATAACCAGTCACAAGACGGACAACAAAGTTTGAACACTGACCAATATTTAAACTCCTTTTTCAGAACCATTAGACAATGGTTTCCAAGAATTGTCTGTACAAACAATTCAGAGCACGGGGCAGTTAGTCAGAAAGATCTCTTCTATTGTTTGAAGCACAGGTGACCAGACACTACAACCGGTCACACTAAAATTGTTGGAGCCTAAAACGTTCTCAAAATAAATGACTCTAGTTCACTTGAATTCTTTCTAATCCATTGGGCTCAATTCACAAAAGGAACACAGCAGGATATTCAAAAAACTTGAGTTATTATAAGCCCGATGACATTGTTAAAATTGGTTACATGACAAAGATAATGATCCTATTCTTGTGTTAAAACTTTGTAAATTGAATTCATTGTCATGTGAATTATTGTCTTGTGTTGTCCAATTATTGTCCAGCACTCAAGGGTCACACTTTTTATCTCCTATAATGCCGAACAGTCTATTGCGATTATCACTGATTAGTTTAGCCTTTGTCCTGCAAAGTTATGTTAATTTAAAGAAGACTATGTACACACGTGCATGGAAAGGATCTTTCACGATCCTTTCCCATAACTAATGACTTGAACGAGCACAGTTCTACACTATGGAGAGGAGAGGGGGAGAACGACGGAGTGGCACCACGCTGTGCTCTCTCCCCCTTTACTTTCATTACGATTGTTGGTTGTCCATAGTCCGTGGACCCTCCAGGATGGTCTTTTGGAGGATGGACAACGGCACTGTACACAGGTAAGTGTGCCTAGTCTTAAGTGTGGCTCTTTATTGAGTTCTCACTGGGTTTCAAAACTTATACAAAATTAGTTTGTAGTTACAAAGCCTGACAACATCCATCTGTAAATAAAACATCCTCTATAGGTGAACCATTGTTTAGAATGGCTTTCTGGCAGAGTGGGCTTCTTCTATTTTGATAAACCATTGGGTTTAGATTCATTTGTCTACATCTGTCCAATATTCTGACTTGACTGATCCATTTATAAACATGGCGGGTTATATTGCACTTATATATGCATGGGCTCATTCTGTGGGAACAAACCCCATGATCGGCCAAGAATTTCCAATATTGTGATAGACTAGGCAAGCTTTAAAGCTTTTTCTTTAAACCTGTAGCAAAGAGGTTTGGTTTACATATTTGCTTGTTGGTAGTTAGGTTTTATTTTTAACGTGGCTTAGGCATTCCCAATTGCCTAGACCAGCCATTTTCAACCAGGGTATCTTGGAACCTTAGGGTTCCTCAGTGGTTGTTAGGGGTTCCTTTTGAGCTTTTGTCTGATTGACCTCCCATTTGATGGCACCTCCATAATAATTAGTCAGTAGTTTGATGGTGATCTTTGCGTTGTCTTGAAGGATGGTATACTATTCTTTCCTGATTCACAGTAATGGAGGCATTCTTACCCCAACCTTCAATTATTTTTTTTAAAGTGTTCCCCAAGACCCCAAATTTATGGGGATTAGGTAAAACGTTAGAGAAAGACCTAGACAGTGTAAGCTATGAAATGAATCCATTGGGCTTCTTGTGTGATGAAATATTTTGCTGCCCAACAGATTTTAGCTATAAATATTTTTTTTAAATGCGTGCTACTTCTAAAAAAAAGGTTCTGATTGCTGCCATTTTCTCATCTGACAAGTGTAATAGACCCAGGCAGTTACAGCCCTAATAAAAAGTTTTGCGAGAGTTACTCAAACAAAGTTGATGCGTGTTTGATGTATCTGGAAAGCTTTGTGTTATCCTAAAATTTTAAGCTGGCTGTAATGTTTGCCGTTTGGCTGCTGTCCCAGGAGTCCACCAGTGCAAACTTTTCTGTTTGTAACAGTGTTCTTCCCTAAAAATGTTAAAATATCTGAGACTTAAAGTGTCAAAACATGGCAGCCCTCTAGGTCAAGCCTTTATATTTGCAACTGATCATGAGAAATTGAGTGGTATTTCCTCTTGGCGATGGAACATCTACTATATCAATGTCTCCTTTCTAATTGAGAAAGACATGAAAGAAATTCCACTCGTTAGTTCAATCCACTTGGGTTGGAAGTTCCAAAGTTTATTGTGGAATCTTAACAATTCTTTCGAATTTATGCTTTGTGGAGATTGTCAGATTGTCAAGAAAACTTTCATAGGAAACTCTTCAGTTGCCTACATGTAGGTTCATTATCCTAATTAACTTTGTGATAGAGTAGATAAGAACTGGAGCCTCATTGGGGTTTTTATTGGTTTATTTAGCTGATACAAACATGGCTTCCATATCACTGGGCACAGACGCTGTAGACTTTATCTTCAATACTTTGACTAATGCACTCGTAGCTCACACACATACGGTAATGTAATATATATGAAAAAACAAATGCTCTTCCTTGTGAAATATCTGTATTAGAGCAATAAAAAAATACAAATAGTCTTTAATTTTGCTTCTGTTTTGGGTATCTGTTGAAGAAACTCTGACTTCCTGCACTAGTGACATATCTTGACGTTAAGCAAAATCTCTGCAGTAGGAACAACCTTTCATACCTTGTCTAAAACATTGACTCTTCAGAGGTTCGTAGGGGTTCCCTGAAAAATTGGGTAGGTCTGTAAGGGTGACGTTCTTCCCAATGGCCAGCAATGTAGGAGATATTCTTCCTTCGGACCACCACACTAATGTATTGTAAGTCATGGATATAGTAAATATATCGACCATTCCCTTGAGATCTGAAAGTTATTTCAAGGGGTTCCTCATGGTAAAAAAGTTTTAGATTTGGAAACATTGGTCTCAAATTAAATAAAAATAATAATAATAAAAAAAAAAAAAAATATATATATATATATATTTGTATGTCTGCAAATTTCGAATAATAATGCAACACTTGTAATACGCATTTTTGGTGCTATTCGTTATCCATTTCTCTCCCAAGACATCACCAAGTGCAGATGTGTTCCAGTGCACCCAAATGCATGGTAACACACTAATGTGTGCTGGGGGATGGTGGCTCATACATTTGAATAGGCTGCAATAATGCATCGCAGCTTAGCACATTAGCAAATACCCTTGCATAATGCACTTGGATAGGCAGGTGTGAATGGGTCCTAAATGCTCCCTGCTTGCTTTTCTTCCCCTGAGCTAAAGACTGTATATGTACAATGTATGGGTTAATTTAATTTAAACATAAGTAATTGTAGCTCACAGGTGGCCAGATAATTAGTTTATACCCAATGTGTTTCCTATATTACTGTATTACAATACTTCGTTATGAAGGAACACATTGCTCAGCTGATGATTAGTACCTTGTGGGCCCGATCTTGCCTTCAGTTATTTCTTTCTGGATTTTGTTTTAATGTTGTTGTAGCATACAACATTGCTTTTTCTTTTTTTTACTGTTTATTCTTTGCTGTGGTTATTAAATGCAGCATACTGCTCCCTGTGGGAACAATCTAATCTATTTCTTCCATGGACAGTCATCCATTATGTTTAAAACTTGCACTTTAGGAATATGTAGTTTGACTTGTCCGGGGCCCCAGCACACTGAAATGAGCAGAGTTGCAATTACAATAATAGTATTTACTCCCTAAATAGCTTGGACAGGATGTGCACGGCGCAGTCCTCAGTCACATGACCAATAAAGGTTCAGGGAAGCTCCTTGGATTATTCCCACCAGACCTGTAGCACAGCTTGGTGTGCACTTTTGCACTAGTCCTCCCTGATTTATAAACCAAACCCTCTAAATTGGCTGATGGGAAAGTGTTTGCTGGTTGTCCTTGGAGCCTTAACATTCATTTCACCCCTTAGTTGTAATAAGTCTAATACAGTCTACTGGGAGCCTGATATATTTATTGATCTGACGTCATTTCGGCTGAAGGGATCCTTAAATAAATATATATGCGTTTTTGCTCTCTAAGGCTATGTAAACACGTGCAATAATTGTTGTGAATTTTCGTGAAAGATCCTACATACAGCACCGTTCTGCTCTATGGAGAGGGGAGGGGGGAGAACGACAGAGTGGCACCCCGCTGGGCTCTCTTCCCCTTCACTTCACTCTGACCGGTCGTCTATCGTCTGTGGATCTGCCTGGACGGTCGTTCAGGATGATGGAAGATGGGCACTGTACACACGCCAGATTCCCGTCCTATATCAGCCCTGAGCCGATTATCAGACGAGAACCATTGCACGTGTGTACCTAGCCTAAGGGTTTGATAATGCTGTATAATTTTAGTACTGTACAATGGCCAACCGTCATAGGGTACTTGTATTTTTATTAATGTGTCATTAACCTGATCGTATCTAATTCAAAAGGGGCACCTGTAGTTTCCAACCATATTGGTCAGCGATGCTGCTGGCAGCTCACATTCATTCTTCCTCCTCCCAGTGGCCCCCCCCCCCCTCCATCGGGTCAATATGATGGTTTTGTGGGCGTGCTTGGCATGTTTTGTGAATACCAAAAAGGTAGAACTGGTATTAAAGAACCTCATGCTGCGATAAGGAAGCTCTGTAATAGATGCAAATAAAGCCTGGCTTATGGAAAGCAATAAATGGGTCCAAAACTTAAAAATTTGTGCCCAGTGTAGACCGTGTGCTCCTTTTTTGCATTTCCTGTTCCTCAATAGGAGTGCCCAGCCAATAAAGTTACCATAACCTCCATTTGGTCATTATCTGGTGCCAGTTCCCAATGCCATAGGCCATTACCCCAATTCTGTGTGTTGCTGCCATTAGCCAGTAGTGCTGAGTAATGGAGAAGAAGCCACCTTGACCCTGATATCATTGGATACATTATTCTAGAAATTGCATAGTTTGGATAAGAGGTTCCCTAACCTGTAGCAAATGTTAAAATTATTCTTATTCTCTAGAACATTTGTCTCACATCTGATAAGGTCTAGTCATATGTTAATCAAGTTTGCTAGAGGCAATATTCTGGGGCACTGACTTTAGCCTGTGTGCATCTGCTGACCAGCTAAGCTAAGAGGGCTTAGTAAGATCCAGCTATGCAGCTCAAGAACAAACTGGTTAAACCTGTTTTTATTTGGCCCTATTCTGTGTGAAATATCAAGGATCAAGTGGATCCTTAGTCAAGTCTTGACTGTGCATATATGAGCAATAGGGCAGGGCATTGTGCAGTAATCCAAAGCAGCAAATCTTGACTTTTTGCCAGTAAGGTAGTGCGTTTGTGTGCATTGTTCAACCCAATATGAAGTCCAGTTTTAAATTCACAAAATGGGTCAATAGTTTTCAGTATCAGAAAAGCTTGAGTGAAGGGAGCTTTTTTTTTTTTTACTGTGTTGTACTGGTTATGATGTTCTTTATGATGCATATTAGGTAGTTTGTTACAATTGTGTCTGGGTGAGTGTGTGCAAGATGCATGGACAATGGTAGGGATAAAAATTCTTTAGTGCATTGTGGATAACATGAATGCATGTCTCCCCCTTCCCCCAGCATGCATCTGGAGAGAAAAGAATGCAAGAGATTAGGGCTGTAGACTCTGACCTTCCATCTTCTGACCCCTGGATACACTGCTAGGTATAAAGGAGGCTACAAATGTTAGGCATTTCCAAAATAATGGATTTTATCAACCTTTTATGCTTGAATCATCTGAACATACATGTTATATTTGGGGAGGAGAGGGCTAACCTAATCCTTTGGAAGACAGTAGCACTTGGGTCAACGTTACCATTGCAGCCATGTACGGCTTTCCCATTAGAACAAGCTGCTGGGAGTGTCGGCTACATTTCTACTTTGGGTAACTTTCCCCAGATGCACCTGAATTGTAAGAGGTAGGTACATGAGGTAGATGGACTGTAGTTGTTTTGTGTTTTCAATGAGGTTGCTGGGAGAGAACTAGAAGCATGTTTAGGACTTGTGATTAAGAAATCCCTGTTGGACAGAAAAGCATGGTCTTGGACCCCCTTGCTGACTATACTTCAGAAAAGCATTATAGCCTGGTCTGAAACACACCCCTATGTGTAATTGGATAGAGTAGGGGCAGCAGAGACCATTGTTTTGCTTTCTTCTCTTGGCACGGACAGCACTGTGCAGGCCAGAAGTACCTTGTATGCAATCCCACCTCCAAGTATATATACTGCTTTGCAGAATTATCAGAAGTGGGAATTAAGACATTATGCTACTTGTATATTAAATATGCTACTAATAGTATTTCAGCATCTTCCATATGATGTGCAATCCCTTTCTGTGTGGACAAGCTGTAAGAACCAGTCCTGGGGTCCACAGAGGTCCGGAGACAGAAAGGATCACAAAGGGATCACACAAGTGCCACAATGAAAACTGGATCCAAACATTGTGGTGACTTTGACCACTGCATTAAATACAGAATATCCATCAGTGTTCTCCCCAGCCCCTTTAAGCTGGGCGCACCACCCGCACTTTTCAGTGACCACCTGACTGTTTGAAAAATTGGGTTACAATACAGAAGATGTTAATTTCAAAATTTCTGGGGAAAATACTGCCATATCTCAATGGAGCATGTTTTGAAAGCTGTAGACCCACATCTTTTACAGGAGTCTTTGCATTTTTTCCCCATAATTTGGCATGACCATGGGGGAAGGGAGAGATTGTTTGCAAATGCAGTCAAAAAAATTGGGACTGCCCTTTGAACCATGTGACAGTTGGAAGTCCTGGCTGAACATTTTTCATAGTCTAATATCCATAGCTCCTGGCTTGCAAAGCTTCAGCAAGTTTTGGTTACTCGGGCAATATCACTGAGCATATGGCTGAGGGCAGCTGAGTTCATGCAGTGTCAGATCACAGAGGAGATGGTGGCCTGGGAATCCATCTTTGTCACTGCATGTGGTGTCCATGTTCCTACTAAAGATCGTCTAGTCAGTTGCCCGGAAGATCACAGCACCGCATGGCACGTCTGGTATAAAGGAAACGGCTATAATGATCTGAATCGGGAACATATTTTTTAGATTGTACATTCGCTGTCTTCCATCATGCAAGGGTTGAGGTTAAAAACCTGTAAATGTGATGTGTCAAGGAAGGTTTGAAAATGGAAATAAAGCTGCAAAGGAGTAACTTAACTGGAATATGAAGAATAGGTAGAAGAATTATAAAGAACAAAGCTTAACATCTGAGGTGTACTTATCATATTCTTAAAGAGACCCTGTCCAGGTAGAAAAATGGGTGCCGCTAATATTCCCTTGCTTTAAAGGAACTTGGCATGTAAATCTCATCCATGAGCCCCTATGCTGCAGGTTTGGAGTTCATATTTTACTCCTTGTATTTGTTGGGCTTGGTTAGTGACTTGGAAATGATGCAAGAATGAAAATAACAGCTTGTAAATATTTACCCTACCCTAGACAGTGAAAGATCTCACCCAATAGCACACAAGAAAGCAGAATTCCCAACTATAAACCCCATATGAAGCCTTATAGATCTGGTTCCGGTTGACTTTCAGGAAAGTGAAAACGCATCCATGGGAAATATGAGAAAGTCCAGAACTTTTGAAAGTGAGTCGGCATTGGGAGCAATGTTGGTCTTTGGCAACCATTGGTGTCTACAGATTTGGTGGAACCACAGATCAATCGAGTCACTTATATGGAAATCCATCCTTTTCTATAATGGGTTACTGGCAGGATGTAGGGGGTCACCTACTAGGTTTCTTCCTCTATAGAAACCATCATTTTGGTTGAGTACCTGTATGGTTCTTAAGGGTATAGACTTGCTGTCCTTGTTACTTGGGGTACTCTAGCGCTTCTTCCCCGTTCCGTCTCCCTTTACTTGGTCAATACATTTCTGCAGAGCGTTGCTGTTTACGGGCCCACCTGCTGATTCTCTGAGCCCAAGGACAATGCATGCATGACCATTCTAAATGCTTGGCAAACATGCAGCTTATACTCCATTGAAGGCTAAAAGGAGCTTCTTAAAGGCGATCTGTTTTATCCAAGCATGGAGCTTGTCATTGCTTACCTTTCCTTATCACTAGCACAGTAGGTGTCATACTGGTTCAGTGGTTTTATTACTTTGTCACTTACATAACATGTACACTGGTTAGGAATGTTGACCTCTGTTTGTTTCCAAATCTGCACGCTTGTTCTGGGTTAATTTTTTACTTATAGCAAAAATACAAATCTTTCCAGTGATCCCTGTTTTGAAACACCACAGCTTTGCTTCCCCCTGATCAAATACTTGTCTCCCCTGTTGCATGCTGTGGTTTTGTCCATGTCCTGTAGTGACATATACCAGTGGGAGCAACCACGAGATTCAGCAGGGGAGGTGGCTGGGGAGCATTGGTAGTATTATTTTTTTAAAAACAGGGTCGCATGTAAAAGCATGTTTTACGTTTACAAATGCTTCATACAATCCATGTTTTTGATTTTATATAATCTGATGTGTACTGAATTCTCTTCCTGCAGCCCTAGTCACTGCTATTGTCCTTTGCAGCTGCTTCATGCTCCATGTGCATACAAAACACGTGTTAAAGGCCTGTTTTCAATGTTTATGTGTACAGAGATTTCTAAATATCCCTCCACCAGTTGTTTTTTCTGTAACTTGGCTGCACAGGATCCTATTTGAAAGTATTGCAGCAGTAATTGAACCTTGTCCAGGATGTTTAGCTTTTGCTTGAGTGAGAAGCAGAGAGAGGGCTATGTGAGATTAAGCTCAAGCTTTGTCTCTTGTCTGGCCTGCTGCTGTGTATTTGTGTCAGCACAGGAGTGCAGGGGTTAACACCCTGTGGTTCAGAATAGGCCATGCTGCTCCACTGAGAGCAGATGCAGGGGGAAGGGGGGAAGGGCAGTATTTGCATAACTGATTAAGGCCTTGAGGGGGGGATTACAGGCAAAGGGGGGTGGGGAGGGTTAGTGATGGCACAATGGATGTTACAAAGGATGCAGATTCTCAGCATTCCCCTAGAATGCCCCCTTGTTGTAGGGCTTTTCTTGCAGGCCTGGTTCTGGGGGATTTCTTGCAATTTTTCTGCCATAAACAAATATGGCAATACCAATCCTGCAAATGCAGCTTTGGACTGGGGGATGCAAATTTTAAGACATTGCATGCAATGGTTATATATAGAGTGTTTGTTTGCTGGAGGTGAGAGAGTTAATGGTGGCTTGCATGGTAGCAGTGGTTTCCATGGCAATGGCTGCAGGTGACCCATAGACTGCAGGAGGAGGCTCCCCACTTCCTGAATTTTTGTCCAGGCTGACTTTTTTTTCTGCCCCCACCCCCTCCTTATCCTATAGAATTTCTGGCATGTGAAGTATTCTGGGTGTATGGAAAAGGAAAGCCTGACTATTCCCTTATAGCTGCCTGCTTGCTGGATGCCCAAACTTTGTACTTTTACTAGGCCAGAAATAGAGTTTGACCACTGAACACACTTTACCTGATATTTAATATTTCAGAATTATGCATTGTCAGGTGTGGTGAGAAGTGATGATTTGGCCGTTTTCTAAAAAAACATCATAGAAAAGTCGATTCTTTTGAATCGCAGGTTGTAAATCGCGGTACACACGTGTGCAATATATTAGCCTTGCAGTCATTGGGGATGGGGTAAAGAACAGAGCCATGCTAAGGGTTGTCCAACAGATGGATCAGCTTACCCAGTACGACAGGCGACTCACCTTTACCTTTGGTCCATATTTATCAGTATCATGTGTGATCACTTCAAATGCAAAAATTGGTTGCTTGTATTCACTTCAAGATTCCCAAGCTATCCGGTCATAATATCATAAAATCAGTCACTGTGTACTAGGCCATTGTAACATTGTCACCGGGGTCCTGATTAAATGATTTTGTGTTCTTGTTATATTTTGAATTTTCTATCACTTTTGGGACAAATAGGGAGATATTAAATTAATAGGAAATTGTCAGAGTTTCTTATTCTGCACATAAATGAATCAGAATCAAAAGACTCTACATTAGGCCATACACACCTTAAGATAAGCCTTGTATCCTTTATCTGTGCGGCTACAAAGGCCACCCTATGTCCCTATGTTTGTCTTCTCTTCTCCTCTTTTCTCTTCTGCTTCTCTATTCTTCTGCTTCTCCTCTCTATTCTTCTCTCTCGCTCTTCTTATTCCTCTTCTCTTCTTCTCTCTCGCTCTCCTGCTTCCTCTTCTCTTCTTCTCTCTCGCTCTTTTGCTTCCTCTTCTCTTCTTCTCTCTCGCTCTTTTGCTTCCTCTTCTCTTCTTCTCTCTCGCT
>NC_092865.1:19614061-19635993 GCF_032062135.1 Pyxicephalus adspersus | reverse complement strand
CCTCGCCCTTCTTCTTCCCTCGCCCTTCTTCTTCCCTCCCGCTCTTCTGCTTCTTCTCTTTTTGCTGCACACCTTTGCTTTTTTGCACAGTTTCCTAATTAGTCTAATAAACCTAAATTACAGCTAAAAGTTTTTGCACAATATGGAGATCATTACTATCTTTTATTGTATTCTTCGAGTAGTTTCTTTGGGTTATCAATTTTTTCAAGATTTTTTTTTTTTAAATCATTTTTTTGTTGTCGTAACACATTCCTGTATCCAGAATTAAGGTGATGTTTATGAACACAAGGGCAGTAAAAAAAGATGGTTGTTTCTGAAAATTTGATTAAGTTGTGTCTTGTTGGTTTGCAGACATTGTGCTGTGGCTGCAAACCAAAGGGCTGAGAATAATGTGCCAAAGCTTGAAAATCATATGGGCAAGTCTATAATTCAGAAACAGGTTGTCCATTATACTACAAACTAATAGAGGTTCTTTTTCTAGCACTTGGGATCTACTTTAATTCATGATTTCACTTGGGTAACACAAGCCTGTGATACACCTTGGGTACAATGTCCTGCTTTGGTAAGATCAGACCCTTGTAGAATTCTGTGATTTGATTGATGGCTGTCAACCTTAGCTGGCTGGAACAGATGTCCTCTCACTCCAAGACACCCTGCAGCCCAAAATAATAGGGGAGGTCTGAACAAAGAGATGGGCCGGCCTGTTAGTCTGAAGCCTATTCTCTTCACACCTGCCATGTTTGTTTACTTATCCCCAGTAAGCCATCCACAGATCAGGTTTATAGTCCAGTCTACTATTTACTACCAGCTTCCTGGTGGGAGGCCATAAAAGTTCCAGGTGACAAAGTTGTGAAGGAGAGCTTTGATTTCATTAACAAATTTGTTTATCCTGTAAAATAGCTTCAAAGGAAAATAATCTTTTATTTGTCTACATCTAGCTCTGGTTCTATGCTATGGACAAAAATCTGATGTACCTTTTGCAGATAATTCTTTTTAAGAGATCTTTGTGAGGATCAACTTGCTATACCCTGATATGGGCTTATAGGTTGTTCCACAGTAACAACATAGACACACTTTGATCGGTTTTATATATATATATATATATATATATCTATATCAGGTACACTTATCAAGTTAGGTTTGATTTTGGAATAGATGAAGTATGTCTGTCAGGTTCTTGGGGCTGCGGGTTGCTGCAATTCAGGTTCCTATAGCCCTGTGGCCTGGAGTGGTGCTCTGATGTTTGATTTACTTTTTATTACCTGTTAGAGGCAATCAAGGTGGCTCCATATCTTTCGACTAGCCGGTTTACCTGTTAGGGTTTGTAGGATTGCAAAGAGGCCTCCAACCAAGGCGTTATTAGATGCTGGAGATGACCAGCATTTTGATGGTGGTACATGAGCAGACCTCCTCCAATAATAAATTATTGATAAAAACCTTTCAGAAAAGAAATAAGAGCAGTGATTGCTGAATTTGGCATCAATCCAAAAGAGATGTCATCTGTATCCTCCTTTATCCATATATGAATTACTGATCCAGAACTAGCATCACAGGTTGCGTGATTGTTCAGGGTCACTGAATCATTTAGTACCAGGAATCAGTTGAAATCTTATTGTGAACTTCTATTGTTATCCAACAAACAATGAGCAAAAATCGGAACAATTCACATTCATCCATGATATCTGAAGCCAGAATGCAGAGAGCACCTAACAGGGTGCCTGGAAAAAGTACTTTCTGCAGTACATACTGTGCAACCTCCTCTCTCCAACCTTCATCATCAGTTTAATTCAAATCTCAGAACTTCATTTTTAATTTTGGAATGGTGAACCAACGTCAATGATGACCATCTCAAAGATTGCAATCTCCAAATTTCTGCCCCAACAGGTTATGTTGAGGTTGGCTGTGTGCTCTTACTGACAAATGATCTTTTAATTATATGTTTGTTACATGGGGTTATCCCAGTGCATATGTTTGCCTTGTGGCAAGGAAGACCAACAGCAATTAGCCAAAATTAATCTATCTGACCAATTGTGTCTACTGGAAGCCAAGGGCAAAGTTTCTTAATTCTGCTGAAAATTTAGTGCAACCTTGGACCATCCAATTGGAATTTTATTATCTGACTGTGTAGGAAACTTTACAAGCTTTACGATTGTCAGGATTGCCATTGTCAGTGGGACAAAAAGTGACCATATAGCCAAATTTTTAGTTGCCACTAATGTGGCGTTAAAGAGGTTTTTTTGTGTGTTTTTGTTGGGAATGAATACACCTGTTAAAATACCCCAATTACCCCTGGCATTTCCTCTTTCCTGTTGTGTCTCTTGGACAGGAAGTGTGCAAAAAGGCTACTTTTTTTAGCATTGGCTTTGGTTATGTTTAGTGCCTATACCCACTGCGTGCACAAGGCAACGTGTTGCCATTTATTTACATCTCTTTCATATAAATGGGCTGCCTAATGCACAAAAAAGTGCATGCAGCTCAATTAAAAGCACTACGCTACAAGACATAGATGGCAGTGTGTTGCCACGCAATGCAGTAACACAATACATGTATATGCGTAAATGCATGTGTTGTTACGATGCATCATTAGGGAAAAAGCCCAGCAGTGCAGGATGGAGATCCAAAGTCAGAAATTGGTATGGGTATGTAATGATATGCACTAACAATATAAAGATTCTGGGTATAAATTCTTTTCACGTCCCTGAAAAACACTATATTTCATGAGAAGGTGGAAACACAAACGAAAACTTGATGCCCTCTTCAGGAATGTTCTTTATCATCCTCCCACATGGAGTACAGAAGTTTAGAAAAACAAAAGCTTTTTGTAACATTTTAGTAGTCTTTGTTATATATTTCTTGGCTTATTTTGTACCAGAAAGGAATAAATTGCATTATGTGTAATAGGCAGTTTGTTCATGTACCAGGACGCAGGCTTCACTTCTTGCTCCAGGCCCAGGTGTATGGAATCTTCTCATGAAATAAACTGATATTTCAGTACATTTATAACTGTTTTATTAAGAGGTGTGTGTTAGTAAGGCTGTACAATACAAATGAGAAGTCCCATATACACGGCTAATTTTTTTGGCCTAGACTGACCGCCAAGATGCGATGTACCGTAGGTGAGGCTGCGTTATTTCAGTCCATGGTTGCATGCTGTTGTTGTGTTTAATGACGCCTGCATAAACTGCTTGTCCGTGTGAGGATTGTGTCTGCTACGTAATTAGCAAGGCGAGCTGTAACTGTCAGAGGTCAGCGGCTGGAAGCTGTGATTGGCTCTGAAGATTGACATTTTTGTGTGCCTAGTATATTCCGAAATGACAAGCGAACCAAAAAAAAAGGGAAGATTTTACATTTATGTATCATTGGCTGTGCAGCTTGCTTGTTCTTTGCAATGCAATTCCTGCAGCGGCAACAGCATGGCAGTTTTCTTTCATGAGATTACACAAAGTCAGATTTGTGTTGGAAATATTCTTCCTCGCATATTTTTAGCATCTTCTAATTATCTCCTGCAACCATTGTGTATTTATCGAAGGGTTTAGGGATGAGCAGTACTAAAATACAAAGAAAAAAAGAATTTAACCATCATCGATATTTATATTCTTGGTGCAGGGGCAATGGATGCGTTAGTAGATTTCTACTTGGTGACGTCATGTGTGTACCAGGAAGAACAAATGTGCTAAAAGCAGAAACTAACTTGTTCTGTGTCATAAATTACCATATTTTAAAATAGAAAATGATTTTTTTTCATCCTTTTTGTGTTGGTGGTAATTTTCTGCATTGGTTTTGCAGTTGCTTCCTCTTTACATGCTCTCTGGTGATGACAGAATGAGTTTCCTTATGGTGACCACAATGGACCATTCCTGTTTATTGTGTGTTAAAATGGACCCGTGTAGTGTTCATCTGGAGCCTCTGTGACAATGTAGAAGCACAATTAGAATGGGACGGCAGTGTTGTCACCCAACAGGAAGTTCTATTCCTTAAATTTATCATTTAGTGTACCGCACCCCTCGGCCCAATTTTTTTAAAATTGTAAAATATAATATATCATCCTATATACATATATCATTTAGAATAAATTATTATTATTATTATTATTACTAATAAACAGGATTTATATAGTGCCAACATATTACACAGCGCTGTACATTAAATAGGGGTTAGAAGTGACAGACAGATACAGTGATACAGTGACACAGGAGGAGAGGACCCTGCCCCGAAGAGCTTACAATCTAGGAGGTGGGAAAGTAACACAATAGGAGCGAAGATACGGACTGGTGGGAGGTAGTGAGGGTTTTGAGAGACAGAAGAAGAATTTTATGATATTAAAAGACATTTTAAGTTGTGTAGGACATTATTAGTACCTGGAAAAAAAGTGTGTGTGTTATTTATTTATTTATTTATATATATATATCTCCATATCCCCCCAAGAGGAAGTGCTTGCACACCACCTTGGGGTGATCACCATTTTATTAATGCAACATGTTTAAAAATATCAACAGATATTTTTTGTAAGCTTGTTGGGAATAAGTTGTATGTGGGTGGCAGCCCCTGTATTGTGACACAAAAACAGCTGGGTGGTTACTGAAAAGTGCGCCTAGCTAAAAGGTTGTGGGGAGTACATTGGTCAAATGTTTTTTGAAATGACATTTATTTTTTAATCCTTTTAAGATTTTAGTAGTTGGGTTTACGTAAACTTTGAGTTCAGGACTGAGGTTGAAGATTACCATTTTGGGTTACTAAGAGGTAGAATGGCTGTGGGCTTGGAGATTCCTCCATGTAGGATCTTTGTGTGTGTGTGTGTATATATATATATATATATATATTAAAATAACATTTTTGATAATAGCAAAAATAAGCTGTGTGATGGTTCTAAAATCAACACTTTTCTTTTGCTTTAATTAAACTCCGGGAAAGAAAGGTCAAGAATGAGCCAATGCGTGGGTTGTTTTTTTTATTTTTAGGAGATCCGAGATATGTGCTGATCAGCCATTTATATGCTCTGTTTGGATCATGGATGAGCAGTCCGGGAGCGTATTTTGATGGCTTTTGGTCTTCTGCCCTAACATCAGGTGACTTTGCCATGTCCGCCTGTCTGCTTTGAGAACAGCAGGTGTGACAGTTGTCTCCAACTGAAGTTAATGTGATTACTTTAATTAGATAAGAGACTTAGCTGGATTCCAATTAAACGTACCTGACTGCACCACTGGCTAAACTCCTCAGCGGCACTTTCGTTCAGTTTGGCCGGTTCAAGCTGATGAGGGCAACAGAAAGTGCCCAGCGTGTTAGCGGGGTCCCTTCTGTCTGTGTTGTAGCTACACATTGTCTGTGAATGTGATTAGATTAATATTGATGATGTTAACACAATGTGATCATGGTTGTAAACCTTCTCGTTAAATGAAAGCGGGCATCTAAATTATCTGAATATGCATGCTCTGTGTTCAACCCCAACATTTTTTAAGCCCAATGGGAAGAAATTGACAGCCCCTGTATTGTGACAACTCTTTTTGGTAACCACCCAAATACAGCCAGGTGGTCACTGAAATGTGCTGGGTGGTGCGCCCATCTAAAAGAGGTTGGGGAAAACACTGGTGCTGTAATTCCTGCTCTGCAAGCACAACATAGACCTTGCATTGAAAGAAAAATTAAGAATCAAAGTATTTAGGCCATTTTACAAATCATGGGTGTTTGTAGAAGGAAGTGATCATCTTGTCTCAGATCTTTGTCCTGACATCCATGATGTTCCCATTGGCCTGGTTGGTCTCTACATTTGCTTGGCCATATTACCGTAAATTTTGTGGATCCTTTCAGGGTTTGTACTTAAGAATTCCTAGAGTGTCCCAGTGTTCTCATTCCTGCCATAACTGCCTTTGCTGCTATCATTAAGGCAGGATATGATGCCCCTTTATTAGCAGGAAATATGCCCTACCAAGAATAGGTTATCAACCATGGTAAATCTTCTTTTGTTTTGGCAATGGGATGAGTCTTTAGCATTAAGGTTTATAATACCCAGGCCAGTATAGCACCCATTTTGTTATGCAGATTTGCTGCCCTTTGATGGCATTGTGACACTGCTGCTGACTTGCTGATCTCAAGCTGAGCTGCAGTTGAAGATTTGGTGTGTGAGCTCCTCCTGCTGGTTGACTCGTGTAATGACAGCCTGGAAACAACAGTTAATGACAACAAAAAGACCAAAGGAGCGGATGGGTCAAAGTGAAGGGATGGCAATCCTTCTAAAGAAAAGGCCTCTGTTAGATTAAAAAATAAACAAAATAAAATATATGGTTGTGTTTAAAAAATTTGCAACACGGTAATACATTGGGCCTCAAGTGGCCATTGGTTTTTATTTTGCTTGTTGAAGCTGGACATATTGAACCCTCCATGTCAGTGTTATGTCACTTTAGTAGTACCTTTATCAACCTTTATCCCTTAAAATAATGTTTATTAGCAGGGAACTCCTGCTAAAATGAATTGTACATTGATGGGTCTGGGTGGGGTAATCTCTTCTTTAAGGTTGGGGGTCAGAGTATAACCTTTACAGACAACTCTTTAGGGCCACGCTGCTGTGGAAATATTCTTAGAGCATCTGATGGGAGATCGTTCAAGAAATCCGCAATCTGTGAAGGATCCCATAGAACCCTCGGTATCATCCCGGATATCTGTCATGATGGATATACAATATGTGATTTACTCTCCAGGGTATTTTCAATCAATATTGTGATTCCCATATGCGTTAATCCCTGTGATGGACTCTAAAAGCTTTTCCTTCTCATGAGAGACAATAGGTTTTATGCAGTTTGTAATACTGTGAAACTTTCACAGTGCTCCTGGTTGTTTTTCCCTTGGATTTAGGAAAGGAATAAAGAAATACTGTCTTTTTTTTTTTTAACAGTACAATTCATATTCTAAAGGTCGCTTTTCATGCAAACACAATTCTGATTTGGTAATGCTGCCTCATACGGATTTGTGATATGTGTGAAATCCATTATAGGCCTTTTCTGGCTGTTTGCCTCTAATATCGTTAAGCCAATCTAAATAGAAACGGAAGTCATAGTAGCCAATAGCTGGCTGTTTGCCCACAGCACATTTGGCGATACAAAACGTGACATTAATGTGGATCTTGGTGGGAATGGAGGCTGTCGTTTGATTTTCTGCTTTTACGTAAATGGTTAGTCAGCTGGGCCTGCGACGCTGTCTCTGAATCATGCAGAATTTCCACCTTTTAATAAGAATTTAATGCCTAAAACTAAATGGATCGACTTCAAGTGAACCAGTATTTTTTATGTATAGTCTAATCCAGTGTTTCTCAATCAGGGTTCATCCAGATATTATTAGGGGTCCCTTGAACAATGAGCAGTTTGTGCCAATGGGGTCATTTATGATCTTTTTGGCTATCTGTAAGGGTGATATTCTTCCCAATGCCCAGCAATGTAACCGGCATTGTTCCCACTGACCACCACACTAATATACAGTGGGCTGTGGATAAAGTAAATATAGCAGGGGTTCCCTGAAAGAAATTTGAAGCCTTCCACCATGTTACAAAAATTAAGAAACCCTGCTTTGATATTTTACACATTTCTTGCAAAGATCGTGAGCCAATGCCAACCATATTCCGTGCTTCCGCTGTGTTAGGTGCATATACGCCATGTGTTCGTCTATGATCAGCAAATATTTTACATTGCTGAGGTGCCTCTCTGATATACAGGTGAGTACAACAGGGGAAATTGGATTATTGCTTTCAAGTGAATTCAGTCGTACATAAATGACCAAATAAAAGAAAATGATGCTCCCGACCTTTTTTTTTAATATATCTTGCAATATCTATGGACAATTCTGAAGATATTGCAGTTATTAACCAGTCTTGTAGCATCAGCTCAGATAGTGTACTATGTGAAAATGCAGACGTTCTGCTTTAATTGTGTGGGTGCTTAGGGTTTTCTTTTTGAGGCATGCCAAGCAGGTCTCTGGCTGTCAGGGCGAGAGAGAGTGTGGAGCCTGGCAAGGCAAGAGCTCCACTTGGTATGGTATTGCCATAAAGGACGCTTTAGGATACAGGCTGCCATTGTTTCTGGAAAAGCTAGTTGCCTGGCTGTCATGCTGATGCTTTATATTGTAACAGCTGATATAGAACTATAACACGACACTCATTTGCCGCATGCTTATTCCGTTAAATCCAGAGACAGCCAGGTACAGAAGGTCAGGAGTGGCAGCTGCCATGTTTCTCTTGTGACTGGTATACTTTGAAATGTACTGAGGCTCCAATGCGGGATGAGACCACGTGTTCTGTTCATTTGTATTGCTATGTTTCATGATGCTGCTGCCTACGCCTTAAGCCAAATGAAAGAAATGATTGCATTGTTTGTCAAAGCCACAACGTGCCAAAGAAAGCAAAAGACCATCTCCATGCGGCACTGAAACACGCAAGCAGTGACGGACTGAGAATGGTGACCCATTTATCATGGTTTCTACCCGAGGCTGACAGAATATATGAGTGAATTGGTTAATTTAATTGTCTTCCAACATGGTAGTAATGTCCTCTTCAAGCACGTGGTGCCTTCTGATTGAAAAAGTTCCTTTCTAGAAAAGATTTCCACATTGGAAGATTTCCCCTCTCTTTGTCATTAAACCTTGTGTGAGAATTTCCAGGTGCAATCTACCATTGCCAAGCTGCAAATGTTGGGGAAATAAAGCAATGCCATGTTTTACATCCTGTTAACGACCCATCCTCATAATGGATATGCACTTCCATCGGCTACTACTTACACATGTACTTTGCCTTTTGACTGACCTCTTTTGCTTTAGAAAGTTCCCACCTGGTTGCTGTAGGTTGGTGAATTCTTCTGTATTAGGCAGCTGATGTTCTATGGAGTTTTCCCTGATTTTGGAAGTCACCTATTGTCTCTTTATTTTGTTCAACAGAGTGCAGCAGCCGCCCCAAGCCCAGTGCTTGGCAACATTCCTCCCAACGATGGGATGTCAGCAGGACCTCTTCCCCCCGGGTTCTTCCAGGTAAGACCCTTCTTGTTTTTGTCTGTGGCCCAGCTGTCCTGGGTGACCAGCGCCGACTATTTAGTCTCAGCAGAAGAGAAGAATTCTGGGACCTTTCCAAAGCACAGACTCAGCCAGGTTTGCAGCAGCGTTGCTGGCTCGAGCGGCAGCCAGATCCCTGATTAGTGGGCGTACAGGTGTCGAGCCGTCCTCCCTCTGTTCCTCCGCTGCTAATTATGGGACCTGCTAATCAGCAGGAATTATCAGTGGCATTAATGTTTAGCAAAGCTGTTAAACAAGTGCTTGCAAAATGGCTAATTAATTTCTGTTAATTAAGGCAAACTGCTCATGGTAACTAGCCGCCTTCACTCTGGCGGCTGGGTTCATGGGATGCTCCACTTCTCACAGGGTTAAGGAGATGCATTACAGCAACGTCTGGTCTGTGGAGAGCGCAGTCATCAGTCTTCGTTCACCTCTAGAGACAGAGGCGATTCGTCATTGAGCACAGCGTGGAAGAATGCCTCTTGGCCAGCTGTGGCTTGTTGGAATCTTGAGCTGCCAAGGAACTACAGGACCCAGCATGCACATCATGTCATTTTATTGCTATAATTTTAGTTGTGCATTGTGCCTGTTCTTATTACTATAGCCAAATATATTGACCACGCATTGCATTGCCAGCCCATTTTTTATCTTATGCCCTCCCCAGAATGAAATAATGGTCCTATGCACAGTGGTTGTCTTTTTATGATTACTGTTACCTTGGGCCCCTGATATCTCTATATCAGAACACAAATCTAATTATACAATTCTAAAGAAATACAAACAACATATTAACAATTGCAAACACTAAAATGAAAAGGTAAAACACCCTAGCAATGTGTCGGTTTTTCTCATGCTGCAGGCTGATAATGGGATTGTAAACTTGTGATCATCTATTTTCCCCAATATGCCGCTAAATTAGGTGTATATGGTATTGCTATATTCTCCTTGTGTAAACTAATAATTCCATCAGCTGCTATGTAATGTAAAGGAACAAAGGTGGATGTGTATGTTGTCCATCCTGGGTGGCAACTACGTCTCCCATCATACAACAGAGTAGTAGTTGCCCCTGTAGGGCAGGCAGTGTTTTCAAGACCTCAGTCCTAGGCGGTTTTATGGATTTTACTTTATGAAATGAGTGTCAGTGTATGGTCTGTGTCTAGTCCTAAGTACGGCAGAAATCCTATATTTATATGTGTTCTTTTTAGCAGGGTCCACCTGGATCTCAGCCATCTCCTCATGCACAGCCACCACCTCACAACCCCAACATGATGGGTCCTCACAGTCAGGTAAGTCCCCAAATAAGACCTTTTATTATGATCACAATAAAGCCAAAGCACATCTCAGCTGGAATCACCAGTGGTTGTGGCTGGATCTGGCCCCTCTGGGTGTAAATAGTATCCTGGAGCTGCCATTTTAAATCTGCCCCACATACAGGCAGAACCATGCGGATTGGTGTTGGGAAGGTATAGAGTGTTGGCAAAGCCTTATTACTTGGCATTATCTCATTGCCAGAGTATATTCCGGTGTGGAAGGTGCAGATCCTGGCTGTTTGTAAAGTTAAGGGATGTACTCATAACTTTAACTTTTTAGGTAGAATTTTCACTTGTAGCTTGTTGGTGCAACCACATTAATAGTAGTATTTTGCTTTAAGCTGGGTGGGACGAAATTGTGTGTGGGGGTGTGGGGGGGGGGTGACGGCTCCTGCATTGTGACCCAACTCTTCAGTATCCACCCCAAAACAGCAGGGTGGTCACTGAAAAGTTCCAGGTGATGGGCCCAGCTTAAAGGGGCTGGAGATAACTGTTTAGTGAGGCTTCACAGTATCTGCATTTTATTCTGCTGTGCACATGGTGTTGGGTGCCAATCTTCATAAATACAAATCATAGAACTGGTGTGATGCCATGGTTTGTTGTAACGTGTTTAGCACCCCATGCCACAGCTCATAAATGTGAATGGACCTTGATCGAGTGGAAATCTTTCTAATGTAGCACCAGAATTCAAGTAAAAGCCCACAAGGTTTATAAGTCTTTTCTGCTCTATCTGATATTAAACCAAAGGTTTGGGCTGGATTATTACAAAGTGCTTGAAAAATACTCTGACAGAATAGATAATTCTAGACCTAGATTGTTGAATATTTGGGGAGTATGGTGATCTGGTAACTTCATTCTCCAGCTCCCCCACATATTGGACATATCTGTAAAATCCAATTATTTGATTCTTGCAATCTGTATGTTTAATTTGCAAAGTTCTCCTCTTCTTAATTCCTAATTAAACACATTTTCTTATTGCAGCCTTTTATGTCACCTCGATATGGCGGAGGGCCAAGGCCGCACATAAGGATGGCCAATCAGGTAAATCATCGATTTAGATATACATGTTTAACAAACTTAATGTACATTATACTTAACTATACAGATTTGTCATTAATTCATGAATCACTGTTTTGCTTTCAACCTCTGTAATAATTTTGAGTATTGTGTTTTCAGCCTCCTGGTGGAGTTCCAGGATCACAACCCTTATTACCAAACTCCATGGACCCAACCCGACAAGGTAAGCAGTCGCAAATCTGGCATTCACTACTTTCCCCTCTTTTGTGGGAATATCCTAATAGCTTATTTTTTTATCCTAAAGGTCACCCTGGCATGGGAGGACCCATGCAAAGGATGAATCCCCCCCGACCGATGGGCCCCATGGGTCCTGGACCTCAGGTGAGACGATAGATCTCCATTCCCCTACATTTCTCTTGCCTGTTAGATATTAACATTACCTTATTTACCTGTGAGCGGGCCCATTGTGATAGATCTGGTCTGTTTCTATGCTTCTGGATCAGTCATGTTCTCGTTTCAGTGTGGTGGGACTAACGATTTATAGAGTACAATTTGATAGCTCCGTGCCATTGCAGGGCGTTGTTGAGAGATTGTTTTGTTTTTGCTTTGAAAGATTAGTCCTAAAATTAACTCTGCAGGAGTTTACTTAACATTGGAAATATTGCCAACGGGCTCATTAATGAGCAGTCAATCTCCTCAATCCATTAGAGTATATGGAGGGGATTAAGTGCCTAATGCTTTACATGGTCCGTCTACATTACATCTGTGCCGTTCTGTGAGAATGATCCCTCAGTATTTTGATTAAAGGAATCTTCTCTAGTCTTAATGGTGCAAATTTGTATTAGTGTCAGGTGTTTCCCCCCAAATAAACTGGTGACGTAGTCACACTGTTGGCATATACTTAGCTAAGTGAGGTCATGGTACAGAAATATTTTTTACGTTTTATACTACCAATGCATTAATTAAAAATCAGTAATTTGTTAGGAATTAGAAATAAAACTTTTTTACAAATGTTATAAATCTAAAGCCATCTTATTTCCAACTATGAATGACCTAGCATCCTATTGACGAAGTCATGGTTGTTGCACAGAAGTCGATCCATGCTGCCTTACCAATACTGGCACTAGCTTGACTTGGGCACAATCATTCTATGGGTGCCAATACCTAAAAATTCTGCTTTGTGGTTGTGCCTGCATATAGCTTGGTGTTTGCTCTACAGATGCATTTTTTGTTTTATACATCCTAGAGAAAAATTGTTTTCTAGAGTACTACATTGCATATTTCTAAACTTCTTATTCTACCATGAACTGAATGTCAAGTTTAAATAAAAACCTGTGCCAATAGCTAATTGTTCCTATGAAAGTATTTAAAAGAATATTTTAGGACTTCCTTCACTCCTATTGGAAGTGACAGGTCCACTTTGAGTCTTCCTCAATGCACGTCACCTCCTCAACATAGAATACAGGGACGTCATACTGTCATCAAAAATCTGCGAAAGCTGCATATGGCACTTTGAAAGTGGGAACACTGTAGGGCAGGCTTTGTTGCTCCTAACCTTGTGATTGACGAGAGCCCTCCAGGGAAAGGCGAATAATTAAAATAACATGAATCCGGTTCCTGCTTTTATCCCTCTGTGGGCCGGCACTGCTGGCAGATTCCCTGACGGTCGGGCAGTAAACGCTCTGTGTCGTGTCATCTGAAATGTAGATCAATGCGAGCGTTAATCATATTAGACTGCGACTAATTATGATAATGATCCTGCCGCTCTTTGCATTTTTTGCATTATTAGTCAATAATTGTACTGTTACTAGATGGCTCTTCAGTCTGCACCACTAACCCTCTCATTTTCTTCTCTCCCGCCTCTCTCTCCGGTTGATCCCTCGTTACCGTAGTCTGACCCTTGGTTATCATTGCAGAACTATGGAAGCGGGATGCGGCCTCCGCCCAATTCATTAGGTCCCGGCATGAACATGTAAGCATGTGGGACATGGGATTTCTGGGTTATTTTCATTACGGTGCCATGGAAGTGTATTCTAATGTGCTTTCTTATATTGTTTCAGGGGTCCAGGAACAGGCAGGCCATGGCCAAATCCAAATAACGCAAATTCAGTAAGTGCCAGCTTTAGGCAAATTATATATCAAAACACAGTTTTTGGGGGGGGGGGAATTGAAGGAATTTGCATTTTTTTTTTGCTCTTGACAAAAAATAATCTGGGATTTCCCTATGGAGTGACACTGGGGTCATCACCATCCTACAGATTGGGATAAGTGCCTTTAGGTAAAAATAGGCAACTTTTCCCCAAACAGGTAGATCCCGAGTTAAGGACATCCAACATACGGACAACTCCTAGATACGTATCAGGACAGAGGCTTGACGGGGGTGGAGGGGGCAATTTGGATGACTTGCAGAAGAAATCTTTTGCTGTTCTGCAGCCTCTTTTAATCCTTTAATGACCAAGACAAACTCTGCAGTTGTTTCTTTTTGCATATCAAAGCACAGCTTGCTCCAGAAGATAATGAATGTCTAGGCTCCATAAAGTATTTTTTTTTTTTTTTTTGCTTTGTGATTAGCTTTTAGTGAGGATTTTTTTACAGTAACTGACACCACGCTGCCTAATAATATATTAAGACAAACATCTGTCAAACATTGCATTTATTAAAATAATGTTCCGACTTATTAATTCAACTCAATTCAACTTAAGAACAAACCTACAGTCCATATCTCGTATGTAACCCGGGACTACCTGTATAACTGTTTCTCTTTTGTCTTTTGTAAGATAGTTTACAAATTTTCACAATATTCTAAGCCCGGGAAATGGGTAAATGTCCAGTGTAAAAGATTAGATCCGCACAGAAGTCACTGCTGGCCCTGTGTATTAGTCTCACACTTCTGCCATCCCTTTGTATAAGGCTATATTGGGCTTCAGAGGTTTCTCTACACATGCAGTATAACATTTCATGTTCCTTGTTTCAGTAGGGATGAATGATTGTGGTTAATTGTCTCTGGAGGTAGTCTAATCTTTGTTCTTTCTTCACAGATTCCTTACTCTTCATCATCACCTGGCACATATGGAGTAAGTTGGATATTTCTTTCTGTAATATAGGATAACTTGACACTTTATAGTCAGGGAGTCTGTGACACTAAAGGGACCAGTTGCAACACCAGTATTTGGTGCTACTCCTCTTTATATATCTTGGGAAGGAGGGTGGAGTTATGTAGTCCAGAGAGAGAACTAGGAACAATGTATAATTGAGAACAGCAAGGTGTACAAGACGTTATCAGCTATCAAGATAGATCTTAACGAAAACTTTAAATGGACTATTTATTAGACCAAAAGGAAGCCAAAAGTTAATTGTTTAGGTGATTCTTAAATTATTCTTTTGGTCTGTTGGTAAAAGTCTAAACCAGATCTTGTGTTTGTTCCTACAGGGTCCTCCTGGCGGTGGAGGTCCTCCGGGAACACCAATCATGCCCAGCCCTGCAGGTATGTAAATTGTTTTATGTATGATAATTAACCTGTTATTTTATTCTGGTAATCTAGTCCTATTCTTGTAACATTAAGTACATCTGTCTTTAGGGTAAAATATGTATAATCTATATTTGGAGAGTGTTAGTTGCCTGACATTTGTTTCAGGGATATTTTTTATGTATATATGTTTTACGTCCTCTATTGCATTTTCAAGAATAGAACCCAGCAAAGGTAGATACCATGTTTCTCACATCTGATGCCATTACAGGAATGGGTTAATTTGTACATTCTCACCATAATTGTCATGCTGATGGTGCTGTTGATTGAGTCAATGATTAGCAGTGATGCTAATACTTGTACTTATTTTTATCATCATTGCTGGACATGTGGTGATCCCAGATGGTGGTGCACATGCAGCGAAGGAACTGTTCCTTTTCTATGGAGAATAGAGAACAATCATTGCACTAACACAGGTTTTGTAATGTGCTCGGTTTGTGTTGATCTGCACAAGTTCTCCATGCAGATTAGAAGTAGATTCCGGTCATTATGCATGTACTTGAATTTACACACATGGCCTAACTCACTATATGGATTAGAATTATGGACATTTATGAAGTTACTGTCTTTTTTAGAATCTACAAATTCAAGTGACAACATTTACACAATGATGAATCCAGGACCACCCACCGGAAACCGGTCAAATGTAAGTATATGGATAAGTTCATCGGGACAATGTGGGAGATTTATGCAATTCAGTTAGTATGGTTTGTTCAGAAAACTAGAAAGAAAAGCAATGTTTGTGTGTTTTTACTTTAGTTCCCGATGGGTCCTGGTTCAGATGGACCTATGGGAGGAATGGGCGGAATGGAACCTCATCATATGAACGGGTCATTAGGTAAGCGACTCCCGGTTGTCATCTTATATTACATTTACTTTATAATTATGGCTAGATATATATGAATGATGACATATTCTGATTACAATTCTTTTTATTGTTTTCCTATAAGGGTCTGGAGACATAGACGGACTTCCTAAGGTGAGCAAGTGCATATTATCACATACTTTTCCAATGCTTACCAATAACTATTTGTGGTATAATTCACCAATATCTGTGGATTATATTTTGTTCACAAGTCTTTAGCATTGGCAGTGTACAAGCTTTGTTTCAAGTGAACCATTCAGGAGTATATTAAGTGATCTGCCTTTGCTGATTTGGTTAGGAAGGTGCATGGGCTTTCATCGTCACTAGCAAATGTGTGATTGATCAAAGTCCATGTATTGAAAACAAATATAACCATGGCGTTTATACCTTCTAAAGCAAGTTGGCAGCTCTGTTTTTTTGGTATATCTGATTGAATGGCTGTCTGTCTACAGCTTCAACATTACTGGATAGATTACACATGGTTTATTAGTAAACCCTTTGTTCAATTTATTCCAGTTATTCGGTAGAATTTACCAGGAACAATTTTAAACCTTTTTGTTTTCATTCCAACCAATCCAAGTCATACTGTATTGTAAATGTGTATTATGTTTTCTCGTCTCAGAATTCCCCAAATAACATAAGTGGCATTAGCAACCCTCCGGGCACACCACGAGATGACGGAGAGTTAGGGGGCAACTTCCTTCATTCCTTCCAGAATGACAATGTGAGTATTCAGCTGACAAATGTCTTTAACTGGAGAATAATTGTTTATTAAGAGAGATTCCCCCTTTATGGTGACAACTCTAAATTGTCTCCATTTTCCTTAACTTTTAAAGCTCCCTAACAGAGGTTCTCCTCATTGCCTGTGTGTTAAAGTGTGCTGCCCATTCTCATCTTATGTAGTAAGGATATACCATGGCCCCAGAATGTCCTCCGTGTTTTCCCATCTGCCCAGGGTGAGGGTTGCGCTCAATGTCTCCAACCCAGGCTGGCTTTAAGGCTGGATATAACATCAGTGTCTACTAAAAGTACACTTGCCAGTACGGCACTGGTTTTGATGCTGTGCACATGGCAGGTGCTACATCCCACAGTGCCCATTTTTGATCCTGATGCCTCAAATCAAAGCATTTTTTCCCCCTACATTATAGGAGCTCCTAATTTCTCATGGCTGAAAACGGGAATGCACCGAAGGAGCGGCCTCCTAGGATATGCAATGCAAGTATCCCAGGAGGCTGTGGGATTCCTCTTCAGTCTTTACTGCTGTGGTGGTGAAGACAGAAGAGAAGGAGACGTCCCAAAATTAAAAAAAAAAAACACATTTTTCGATTATATAAAAAGGATAGTATTACAAATGTGGTGATAGGTCTACTTTTAACATACACTACAGTGAAAAGCACACATACATATTATACATACAGTGTGTCAAGAGGAACTAAACTTGTTTCTGGTAAATGGAGAAATAACAGAATAGAAAATTGTACTTTGTGTATTCCATTCCTTTTGTAATGTCAGACGGTGTTACAGTGCCATGGAAAGTCTTTTGATGTCACAAATAGAAGTTGCTTTTAAGATGCCACTGATGAGAACTCTTATAAAAATTGTTTCTTATCAGTATTATGATGTCATTGTACATAAGATCTAACAAATATTACTGTGATTTCCTTTTTATGACATGTGCTGTGAACAGTTTAGCACATGGCTGTAGAAGGGGGTTGGTTTATTGATGTTGGTACTCATACAACCAGTTGGGTATCCGGTGATGAAATAAAGTTGGATGTATCGGTTATGGACAGGAGCTTCACCTTAATTCTAAAGATTTATTCAGCATCCTAATGCCTCCATTTTTTCCTTTTTGTAGTACTCTCCCAGCATGACTATGAGCGTGTGACACCAGGGGACAACTCTTCACTCAGCTGCTGCTTTGGAAGATTACTGAGATTGCCCGAGACCCGTTGTCTGGAGTTGCAGAAGAGGATCAAACGGCTCCTTCAGTTTAGTTTCATGCAATAAAAAGCCAAAACTTTTTATTCCATCAAACACAGTTCAAAAACTGTCAAGACAAGAAAATCCTTCTCAGAGGATTTATATCTGTACATAAAACTTTTGTTTCATTTTTTTTTTAATTTGCAAGAGAAGGAAATTTCAAGTTATGAATATGATTGCTGTGTACTTTTTATATTCCCCCCCACCCCTCCCCATTGTTCTATGTCTGTGACGTGATATTCAAGGAGAATAGCTCAAATAGGAAATTCATGTGTCTTTAGTTTAGCCTTATTTTTTTTTCTGTTGAATGGACTGAGGTTTTCAGTTGCCCACTTCCCTCCAAAGAGATTTTTGTGCGGTCCCAGACCTCTGGAAAATATTTTTTTTTTTCCACTGTGCAGAAACGGATGGAACTGCACCTCTTTACCTCATACAAACACTTGATCTCCTGTTTTAACACCTAAGACTATATATGTTTTTTTTTCTTCATTTTACCTCTGCAAGAGAGAAATTACCACAAGCTCCCAGAATCAAGACGACACACTCAGTGCACTAAGGGATTTTATAGGAATATGTGGCCTGCAATGTGCCCCATTTTTATGAACTGGTTGCAGACTCCGGACAGGAAAAAAAAATGCTAATTTGTGAAGCGGCTCAGTGCGTTTTGGAGCTTCTGGCACCGCAAATACAAAGACCCTCCCTTATACACTCCTGCTGCACAGCTGCCACCGACCTTACAGATACCACTGCCTGGTCTGTTTCCTGTCACACTTTTGTTGGCCCAGAACAACATCGGCTAATAACACAACACTGTATTTTTTTTTTTTTTCTGAGTAACTGAAAATCGGGAACTTCGAAAGTACCTACACTTGACTTTGACTGATTTGTGCTATAAAAGGGACAGTTTGTGTAGGATTTTGGAGTTTCGGATCATAATGTCAGGTTTTTTTTTTCTTTTCTGGTCTTTTTGTCAGGAGTGACTGGAAGGATGGAACAATATAGCAGCTCCTCTCAGGACATTGTTAAAAGAGAAATTCCTTGTGTATTCGAAAAGGGATAGTTAAATTATTGTCTCTTGGTATGGGACAGCTTGGAATGATATGGTAATTTTTTCCGCCTCCATGCTGTAATAAATTTAATAAATTCAAACAAATATCATGGTTTTATTTTTTATTTGTGTCATTTTAAATAGCTGTGTACACAGGGGATTAAAGGGCAAACTACACTGATGTGTGTCAGCTACAAGCTGGTTGTATATAATGAGCATTTTGTCACCAGTCTATCTTTCAAACCGATACACGGTGTGCTCACTGTGGCCAAAAAAAAACATAGTTGCATAGCAAGTCAGGTTGAAAAAAGTCCATCAAGTTCAACCACTATGGAAATAAACATATCCCAGATATAAAACCCCACAGACATAGTCCAGATGAAGGCAAAAAAAACAAAGAACGTAAATTTGCGTTAACAGTGGAAAAAAATCCCTTCCTGATTCCCTGAGGCAATCGGATGTTCCCTGGGTCAGCAGTCTGTTATATTTACTTTAAAGCCTTAGTACCCAGTTATATGCTGTGCTTCTAATGTGAGAGATCGCTGAGGCTAATGAAAACCTTGAACCTGTTACCCAAAGCGAACCCCAGCTTAGGTGCAGAGTGAGGCTGAAAGAATGACTGGCATTGGCCATAATTTTTTTTTTTGTGGAATTATTAGTACCTTGATAATATTAGATTTATAGTGTCAGGTTTACCATAAGCAAATCAGAAAAATTATATATTTTGCAAGTTCAAGTCAAAAATGTCAGCTGGTTAAATTTGTCTCTGATCTGTTCCTTTTCGGAAAATGAAAGTGTGCATATATTGTATTCTCCCCAGACCCTTTTAGCTGGGTGCACCACCCAGCACTTTTTAAGTAATGACACCCTTTGTTGATGGTTTCTGAAGATTAGGATCACAAGACGGGCTACCACCTGCCTACGTCTTCTTCCCGACCATTTTAAGAATATTCTGGGGAAGAATACCGATATAAATATATTAGCCTATCAGAGGATTTATACATGGGAGGTTTTGGCTAAACAGAATAAAATTATATTTCGGATGTAATTGTGTTGATGTGGGGGTGTCTGGCTGCTTTTTCATTTGTAGCATTAGCTAATGGCAGCATGAGGTGTATATATAGCTACTAAATATTTGATTTGTGATATCTTTGGTTAACTTGTCAAAATTTTTAGGTTTTACTGTAATGTTAAGTGGGCTAATAATATCTGTAATGATAATAATGGCTAATAATAAGGCTCTCTGTTCTCTTTCTGTCCAAGCTTTTTAAAAGCAGGCTTCATAATTCATCTCATGATCTTAGGTTTCTGAACACACCTCTAGGGCTGGCAATTTTTTCACTAATTTAATAAGGAATACAGGCACATAAATATACATATCTGGTGTTTTAAGTTTTTTTTACAGATGTCCGTGGCAATATCTGAATATTTTTATTTCCTCGAACCATCTTAGAACAGATGGTATCTACATTCTACTACTTTATAGAAAGCTTTTTGTTCCAAACCGCATACATTCTTTTCTGGCTTGATTACCATTGGTGGCCAAAAACAGATTCCTTGAATGTAGAACATGGGGACTAACAAGTAGGTATAAACAGACAGATCAGGTTATGCTTTCTCATTGGTTCTAAGCTATAGCACACAAGCAAGATGATGGCACTTGTTCCACCTCCAATCAGCCCTTGGGGCACTATTCCTCCCATTGACATCAATGATGGGCCGCTCTTTCTTATCAATACCCAAACATAGGTCCCTATTCCTTTCACAGACACTTAAAGATAGGTGACTGATTTTTCCCAATGACTGGGTACTGTTCCTTCTCCCTCTAACCACAAGCCCCAGTCTGGCTCCCTCTAAGTTTTAAAAGACTGGAGGCATACTTTATCATAAGCGAAGTAAAAAATACTTTTATAGCAAACAAGCTAGAAATTAGCTGTTTGCATGTTGAAATAACTAACTATAATATGTTGTACCTGTTTTAATAAACCAGATATTTGAGTACACTTGGCCAAGTGAGATAAGCAAATAAGTTCTATCCATTTCAAATTTAGCGATAGTCCCTTTTCGGGTGACCTGTGCTAGAATGAGACACTTTGTGGACACTTTCTGTTCCAAAAAGGTTTTACTATATACCATACTAGTTCTGTAGAGGCTTTTTGGTCCCTTAGCTTGAATTTCACTATGACATGTATACTTCAAGTCTTAGGTTATGTGCGTCATCACACATCAGATGATTTTCACCTGATACGAACGGTTGGGCTCGTTTAGAATCTGATGTGTACAGAGGTTGATGTCATTCATCATGTATGTATGGATCCATCCTGACTGATTGATGAATGACCACAATACAAATGAAGTGAGGAGAGCACAGCAGGAGGCCGCTCACTCATTCTTCCTTCCTCCATAGAACAGTGCTCCAAGATAACTTTCTATGGTAGAAAAAGATTTGCTGATGGGTAATAATGGATGGAATTACTGCTGAATAACTTATTGCTATATAACATACTGATCTATGAAAATGTGAACATGTCTGCAACATGGTGCCTTAGTGGTTATCAGGGATAACTATCATCAGGCCAGTATTAGGCAGATTGAATTTCCTTCCATGCTATATTATAAATGGCTTATGGCCAAAATGGTGCTAATGTGCGTGTCTCTGTACAAGGAACATTGGCTGAAGACTTGAAGGCTGATCTTGTGCCCAGCACCAATAATTGAACGTGTATGCAGCCTTATAAATATGACAAATGAATACACATGACACAATCTTAGATAAATATCAAACGTTTATTCTAAATGCTATATGTACATGTACCTCCCTATCTAGACTGCTCCATTCAGGTACATTGCCCAAAACTTAAGAAAAGTTTCTGGTTTCAATCCAGAGACTCCAGCCGGTACCTGGAAGGAGAGAAAAAAACTTTCATTAGATCTATTACCAAATTATATGATGGTCTACACAGGTCAGCTAATTGTCATATTAACATTGCTCCAAGCTTCTGACAAAAGTGGCAGCAAAAGCAGAGATCTGAACAGCTCTCGCACAGAAACTTTTACTTTTAGACTCAGGTGTTTTCTGAGTAAAGGGAAGGGAAATGACTATACCCCAAATGAAACACAGTGCCTTCATACAAAGATATGTTTATTATTATTATTAT